>NC_087067.1:55075639-55097614 GCF_963678635.1 Symsagittifera roscoffensis | reverse complement strand
GCTGATTGTGATTGAATGATGTGAAACCAGTAACTTAGTACAAATGCGTTAATTCTTGAAAAGCGTACTCTTTTGGACGTTGGTGTAAGATTTTATTTTAGGTCAAACGAATTTCCTTTTTTGGTCAAAAAGTTTTTAAATCATATTAGATGGTTTTGCCAAATCATGCAAGATTTTTGACCATTCTTTATGGATTGAGAAATTCAAAATAATAACAAAAGTTGCAATATGAAAATCTGAAGCTGGTGTGAAGCGAGAGTTAAATTTTTATTCAAAATTTTTCTGTGTAGAAATTTCTTTGTTTTCTTTATATGTTTCATTATGATGTTTCTATCCTTATTTCAAAAACCATTAAATATGATTAATTATGTTTATCAGAGGCACTTTTTCAAATTTGAACCTGATAAAAATTGATTGTCATTGTGAGTACAAGTTGTAATATTTAACACACTGAATCTTTTCATAGCTTGCAATATCCTTGTGAATTTTTAGATACAATTGCTTCAAGCATTTTTGGCTTAAAGATTGTTCGGTTAACAATCATTCTGTATGGCGAGAAACCGAAGTTTATGACAGCTTGTGACTTGTATTCTGGTGGAAATAGTTCAACATTTGTTAACCGATCCGTGTTTTTGTGTTTGTTTTATCAGTCCCGTTCATATTACTTCCTATGAAATCTTGTTATGAGAGATTCATGCTTTCAACTAGTTCAGATGATCATGGAACATGTGAAGTTCTCTGTTTGTGTTTGATATTGTATAAGTGGCATATGTCTATGAACTTTAGTGCCAAGATGCCATACAAAGAATTCGGTTACCTCAAATTTATTTATTCAATGTTCAAAAAGTGCTGTGTATGCAAAAAAAGCGTTACAATTTGGTACTGGGTTTGAAACTACACAATGTCTGAAAAGGTCTTCGGTTACCATAGTATAATAATAATTGCATTCGGAGGATTGTGCTATTGGTTTTCTAGTGTCAATTGACTCTCGGTGATTAATTTATAGACTTTGTCCTTAAAAGTCTTGTTTTTCTGCGGTTTGTTTTTCGTATCGGAAAGTTTTTCAATTGATAGTTGAGACAGTCATTACAAAAAACTTTATTCCAAAGTAGTGGTTTGGGAAGTTATTATATGTTTTCTCTGAACCATTATGTCCTTTTTTGCGAGGAGTTTAAAACAAAAAAGCAATTAAAATTCATCTTAACGGTAAACAGGGTACCTCTGTATAAAAAAAAAACGATTTTATAAAATGACTGTTGTTTTGTTTCTGAAGGTTTTTTATATTACGGAAATTTTGTAGAAGGGTTTTGTTCTCTGAAATATTGATTTTAATTAGACACATTTTTTTTTGTTTTTGTGCCATGATTCTATTTCTGTGATTACGGGGTCTAACTTTGAATGCTTTTGAAAAAATTCAGATGTCAGCTGGAGAGTACATAGAAACCCATTTGTTTTTTTTTTGTGATTTGTCAAGGGAAAATTATTGATGAGATCTCATACTAAGGTCCTAAGCTTTTTAATTGTGTAACTTTTTAAAAATCTGTATCTAATGCACGTGCAAGATTTATTGTATAATTTAAGCCTTGTTTTTCTACAAAGCGAAAATTGCTTTTCAATCATAAGTTTTTGGGCCTGTTTGGTCTACTTACTGAAGGTTGTTTTCGCAATCAAGACAAAGCGGAAAAGTTTCGAAACAGTTGACTTGTTTCGTATCTGAAACAAATTGATGCGTAATTGCAATCTAATCGAGGTGACGTTTCATATTCTCCGGAATTGAAATTGGATTGTTTTGTGGAATTCAAACCGTAGTTTTTTGTGCTTCCAATTCTGGTGTTTTGTTTCAGATGGTGTGTTTCTACTGGCATTGGAATTTTTTATTAGGATCAGTTCAAATCATTTACTCTGTCGTTTGAGTTGAATTTTTGTGTTAAAATCTAAAATAATTGGCCTACGGTCTACTTATAATTCTGTTGGATATTTCGATCCCAATCTTTCTCGCATTAATGTACAGAGTTTTTTTTCTTTCTTGAAGGAGTAATCGTGATTTTAAGGATACCAGTTTTTTTTTTGTTTTGTAAGGATACGAGATTTGTTTCTCGATGAGATTGTAAAACTGCTGCACTTACTCCAAAAAAAAAATTGCGTCACACATAACTTAGAAGGGTTGACAAGGGTCTGTAAAGAATCTGGGTATTTTTCCACTAATTTGTTGTTTCATTTCATAAAATCTTTTTTTTTCGCTGTTCAATTGTCTACTGCATTATATCGGTTCTTGTTGGCGTACAAAATTGTGCAATCATCTGAGATATAATTGCTTTCTGTATACATACTCAATTAAAAAAAAATAAAATGCCCAGGATATTGGTGGTTTTTTCTTTTTTTAATGGATGTTTCAAATTGTTTTAGGTGGCTGCAGGTGTTTTAGTTTGATCATACATCCTACCAGATTAACTCGTGCTAGGAAATTTTTCTATCTGGAGCTGCCTTCATTTTGGCTGATTTCAAAATTTGATGGCTTTTTATTAAAAACTATGTTGACTGACTGACTGAATGTTTTTTTTTGACTGACTGAAAGCATTGTCTGCTTAAATAATTCCATTTTTGAAAAAAAAAATTTGGTCAAATTATTGTGCTCCTCAATGCTGAGAAAGCTGCTGGTCCAATGGATTATCCATCGAAGTTTCAGATTGTTGGTTCCCTATAATGAATTGTGTTAATTGTTCTGATTTTCCATTGAGATTCTCTTTATTAATGCACTAATCGTGTCGGCATGGTGTAGTGCTGTCCGTATACCTTGTGAGAATTACTTGGATTGGTTTTGTTGGCAAATTTCTTTCGGATTTATCATTGATCGAATTTTCATATCGAGCGTCGAAAACTTTTTTTGATTCTTCTTTTGCTATTATGGTCACTGGATTTTTGATTAAACTGCTTTTTGGTTGTTGCTTTTTATTCACTCCGTTTTTCGTATTGTTCAAGATTGTCTAGAGGTCTAATCACTTCATCTTGTAGATGTATCAAAACTTTACTTAACCGTTGTTTTTAAGAACTGCGTCTGGTTTCAGTGAAAAATTCAACGGATAATGAACTTTGTTTTGCATAAAACTTTGATGTGGCGTAGACCTTGAAAATGTCAATAAAAATTGTTTTTTTTTGCTTAAGTTCGTGTGGATTTCTTTGCAAGTTCTGGAAAATGAATATAGTGAAAAAATTTTTTTTGTTCTGGTGTTTTTGTAAAATTATCTATATTTCATTTTGGGTCCCTAATATTTCTGTTTATAGACAGCTCTTCAATTAAAAATAGCGGATTGGCAAATATGGAATAGTTTTGAAAAATGTTCTACTATGTATGTCCTTTTTCTGACTAGATATTGTGTAAAATTCACTTTTGAAACTGCATCCTAGAAGTCCTACAGGAAGTGTGATTGTATATGGTGCAATGTTATATACATGAAAGTCGATGATATCTGCAATTTTTTTCAAAGAAAAATGTTACGAAAAAAAAAATAAAAAGTCGGGGCTCAACGTCAGACTTAAATATTTATTTTAGTGTATTTTCACTAATGTTATTCTGGTAGATGTGAGATGTTGGGAAATGTTGGGATGCCTGAAGTCAATGGTTTCGAATGCTTTATTTTCATGTTTTAATTTTGTTAGAACCGTGAAAAAATGGTATTTGTTTTTTGAAAACTTTGAAATTTCATTTTTTGTGTGTATTTATCTTGTGTAATTTACAATACATTATGTTAAGTGTTGGTAATAAAAGGAAGTACTATGATATTTTGTATTTTGATTGTAATGTGCGAAATGTTTGAAAAAAGTTTGTAAAAGCAGTTTTTTCTTTTGTTTTTGCTGATTGTAAAACTTTTGTAATTCTGTACAATTTGCTGTTGATAATTTAATTGATGTGTCTTGAAGTTCCACGGATGGATAAAATACTTGTATTTCATTCCATGTATCTACTTTTATGATAATTGATTTTGCGCCCATGCCAATAACGAAATTCATTTCGAGGTATCGAGGTTAAGAATCATTTTTATTCTTCCGCTTTTCTTAAAGAATTTGTTGAATGCAATAACTTTTGCTTGATTGATCTTCTGTGCAACATTGTATCGCTTGTCGATTTTTTTAGTATTTCCATTTTTGTATAGTTTTGTAGAGTTTTCGTGACGTTTTCCTAGTGTGGAGTATTTTTCGTATCAGCTATTTGGAGTTTTCGAGTTCATCGGCGTTTCATTTCTGTTGACAGTTTTGATAATTGTTAATTTGAATAGGGGTTTAATATTCATTTTAGATTCTCCTTTCGGTAATCTTTAATGTGTTTTGTGTATCGCTATTGTCATCTTGGTTGTTACAATAAATGTGATTCAATTGTATTTTTAGGTCATTGCCTGTTTCAACCCACGGGGGATCAGTGGTCGTTTCATAGCTGATTTGTACTTGGTTGATTCGTCGTTGATGTTCTGGGGTGTCACTTCTGTGATTTTGTTATAGTCGATTTGGGTTTTGTGAAATGTTTTTCCAATGTGGGGCTATGAGAAAATGTGAGGTGCTCTATTCTTACAAAAGTCATTCCTTTTTCTATGACTCTGAAAACTTTCTCGTGATTCATCAGTATTTTATTCTAATATTTTAGTTTTTGAGTTGGTTTCCACTGTAATTAGAATGTGTACTTCTAGTTGAGTTTTATCTTTTTTTGTTAATATTTTCTTACTGTTGTGGAAATTTCTGTTTAAGTATGATTTTTTTTCTGTCTCAATTTTTTTTCGAGAAGTTTTCTACAGTGTGTGATCTATATTAGTTAGAATTTGACTGTATTGATCTTTCTGAATTATTATTACTTAGATTTTTTTTTTAGGTAACATTTGGTTTTTTTTTCATGTATTGGTAACAGAGTATGTTTTTAATTTATGCTCTGGTGGTTGATTTGGTTCATCTTAATATTTTTTTCGACATTCATTGATGCACTATTTGTACCCTCTTTATGAAATAACTCAATTTTTTAAAGTGATTTTTTCTTCAATTTTTTGGTTACTAACGAATATCTAGAGTACTTGTGTCTTGTGTTATGTTTTTATGTGATGCAATTGTTTGAATATTTTTTATTTTTAAGTTTTCTGTTTCTTCTATTTTTGTTGTGTTTTCTGCTTGTTCTAGTTTGTCTACAAGTTTCCTGAAATCAATATCCGGTTTGCGAATTGGTGAAGCATTAATTAAACTTTCTATTAATTTTGTGCTTTTCGAATAGTACGTTTTGAAAGAGTATGCTTTTTGTAACAATGTTTATAATCTTACAGCTAGTTTTTTTGTTTCGCCTGGAAGTTTGCGCGTTTCATTGCTTAGAATTTTTTGATGCGGTTTATTTCTTTGCAATTCGAACACTTTTAAAAATGTTTAAAAAAGTTTTTTGCAATCGGATTTAACTCTATTGGTAAAACCGAAAAAGATTTGTGGGCTGCTCCTCGAGTATGGGTTGTCTTAAGGCTCTACGTTTCCTAATCCAGTTTTGGAGAAGAGATGTGTTTGTAGGTTTGGTCTTATTTTTAATTTTAGTTCGCTGTTACGGCATTTGAATAATCTTCTATTTAATTTTAGGTTTGCTGTTGCGGCATTTAAGATATCTTCAACAGAGTTATCAGTGCCTATTCCTCTAAACTCGTTAGTGCTTGTCTGATGTAACTTATGATCCACCCATAAAGCAATGATTCATTTCATTCGTTTTGATTCTGCTCCTTTTGCTTTTGAGTAAATTTGCTTGCTAGTGCCTAATGATTTCATGGTGTTGTAAGTAATATGCTAATGATATTTTCTTTTGAACGCTTCGGGTTGGTAACTTTGAGTTGCTGTTGGGTGTTGCTTTGGAATATTTTAGTTAGCTAAAGTAAAAACTGGTGTTAATTGGTGTTTAGCGTTTTGTGGATTGATTTTGTGTGAATCTTAATATTGTTCGAAAGTATCTGGTTGTTCTTCGTTGTACCATTGATTTTAAATTTGGGTGAAGTTCCGGTTGTTATTTTCTTAAATTGTGACGAATAGTTTTAGTTCCTTTGCCAGAAAGTATCTTTTGTTAAAAATGATCTTTTTCAGATTGATCTGTTTGAATGTTATATTTATTGTAACAGCTGACTGATTGAGAATTCGTATTTTCATTTTTTTCTGGTAATAAGGGCATGAACTGGGGACTGTGAAGTTTTATCTTGGGCTTGATCTGCTAAAGAGTTTTTAGTATAATTATTTGCAACAAAGTCATGGCTATGGTTTGAGAAAAGGTTTTTTTTTGTTGTTTTCGTTTAAAAGTACGATTTTTTGTTATAGATCTGTATGCTATATAATCCATAAATGAATATTTAACAAAGGGCAATAGTTTGGCTTTTGATTAAAAATTTGAGTGCTGGAGCGGTTTCTTTTTAGTATGCGGATTAGAGATGTATAATGAGAGATGTAAATATGGAGTGTTTTGGTGAGATACTTTCTTGTTTGGTTGCCGACTTTGTTTTAACAGTTTCTTCAATTGAAAAAAGTAAGATAGGTTTTGAAAATTTTGTTGATTTAGTCTTGTTGTTATATATGCTTTGTTTCTTGCATCTATGAATGTTGTGTTCAAACTAGGTTTATCTGTTTTGCTCTCAAATTGTATTACAATTTAATGGTGTTGAGTTTGTTGAAGTGCGATGATTTGTATTTAATCATCAGAAACTGAAATTGTTTGAATTGCAAATCTTAAAACTGCGTTTGAATTATCATCAACAATTTCCTGATATCACTTAGGGATCCAGGCATAATTTAATTGTTCTGACAGCTTTTTTTCATCATCACAGCTTTTACAAAAGTAATTTCTAGAATGTTTTATGAGATCTATTTTGTTTTCAAAGCAATCAATTTTGAACTATTCTAATTTTTTGGAGATTGAGTTTTACTGTTTCTGGAATTTCAGTTTCAATGAGATTTTTTAGGATTGTATCTCAATACATGGAAATTCAGTATAATTCTTTTCTGATAGTTGATGTTGTTATGTTTGTGGCGGTGATGCCCAGAAAGTTTTGTTTGAATCTAGGATCAAGATGTGACTATTTTTTTGCAAAAACATCATTCATATAGATTGAGTTTGCTCCTTGTGGTTTTTGCAGTGTTTATTTTGAAATGTTTTATATGAATACTTCTAAAAAACTAATCTCTATATCATCTATTTGTACTTTATGCTATAGAGTACTTTTAGTTAGATCCGGTGATAGGATTTTAATTGTGAATTTTCCAAATTGGGAGGACATTTTGCACCGCTTTGGTAAATAGTGCTCAACTATCTGCTTTTTTAGATCAAAAAATTCAAGTTTGTATGGGTTTTAGACTTTATAAGGTAATTATATTACGACAGCATTGGACTTGTCCTCGTGATGAGTCACTGTCTGTATGTATGAAAAATGGTAAGTTAGAGTCATCATCAAGTTTTTCGACGTAATCTTTTTTTTGAACTCGTGTTACTGTTAATGTAAAGTGTCAATGTGTCTTTTGGGTTGCGTCCAGTTAAATGTTTGGACTAATTTTTCTTTGTAAGTGTTTTTCAGCCTTCTATTACTTTTTAGAGATGATGTTGTTGCTGCCTCGTACTCTGGAAGATGTCTTTTCAAAAATTTTGCGTTTGTTAAGTTTCATTGATTTTTGCAGTACTTGATTCTGAAATTGCATTGCGTCTTTTTGAGAACCGACCTTTGTTTCATAATTTATTTTTAATTATAAGTGAAACTTCTTGAGAGTGTTTTTTAACCTATTTTCTCCTACTCTTTGATGATGTGTGTTAGTACGAGATCGTAACGGGACTCCTTAAAGAGAGAGTGGTGGATAACTAAGATTTTTTGGTATTTGATGTTGATACTAGGGTTAAGATGAAAGTGGATGCAAAATCCAGGTGTTAATAGTTCCAATTTCGTAAACTGATATTCTTTAATTGTTTTGTCATTGTTATCCTAAATAATTGGATTGCATAATTGCCGTGGGAGACGAGTTGGAGAGCGAGTGATGTGTACTGCTCTCGAATGAGTGGCGTTCTCTTCATTTAAGTTTTCTTAATCTTTATTAAAAGGGAAGGGAATCGATATGAGATCGAGGTTTGGAGAATAGTAAATCGTTTTGCAGGGTTCGTGTAAAAAGTAGGACACGAGTAGATTGTCAGATACGTTTTAGAATTAACTGTCACTTTCACGGATTTTTTCAAGATTCAAGCCTGGGTCAAATATGAGCTAGGCATCAAGTGAAGGATGAAAAATAAATCAAGTGAAGGATGAATAAAGTTCTTCACTGTTTACCTTAATTTAAACGGCCAAAGCTTAAGATAAAACTGTCAGGTAGTCCTTGATTAATTTTAAAGAGTCGTAAAATGAATCGATACCATGGGTTGTTACACACTTAGTTTGAGAGATGGATTGACTTTGAGAGATTTGAATATAAAAGATACAATGAAAGCCTTGTTGCTCTGGTTTCTGAAAATATTCACTTGAAAACTTTCAAACTGAAAACCGAAGGAGAAGCCCTGATGATCTTGCTCTTTAGGTGATTTAAGTTTTTTTAAAACTAAAGATCTAGGGAGAAGCTTTGATGGTCTGTGGCCTATAAGATTTCAAAGTTGTTAAGGTTAAAGATCCAAGGAGAAGCCTTGAGGCTCTGAAATTTAAGTTGATTTAGTTTCTAAAGCAGAAACTTTTAGGTAGAAATTTTCAGAGAATTATTTCATGAGCCCATTTAGAAAAAAAAATTAATAGACAAGTTGTTTTCCTTATTTGATTTCAGTGCCCCATGATGATTAGATTTCAAACAATTTTTTTTTTGTTTTTTCGTTTGTTATTTAAGTTTATAAAATGAAATGAGGTCTTTAAAAATTTGCATTTTGCTGCAGATTTGAGGTAGATGGGTTTTGTTTGACGTCCTATTGGTAGTTGTTTAGGTACCTTCACTTTACTTAATGTTATAAGACTTTCTGTATTTGAATTTACGGCTGAATTTGACGCAGCTAATGCAGTAGTCTTCGGATTTACTGCACAACTAAAATTACCTGTCATTTATTGCCCTTTTTGTTTTTTTTTCTTTGCAATGCTTACTGGTTTTTCTTTCTTTTGTGATAGAGGTTCGTCTGAATTTTTGTCTCGCATTTGTCAGACTCATTGAGACGAGGACAAAAGCTAATTTTTTTCTCTTTTTTTGTTTAAGAATTTCTGAAACCAAATTAGTATTAGGTCTGCTCGAGATTCATAGATCTGCTCGAGACTCATTGGTAGCTGGTTTCAACAATTATAGTTAATTCCCTGAACCACTCTGGTTTCAGATTTAAAAGTACTGAGTAAGATTTAGTCATGGTTTATAATTGGTTAGAATAAAGATTTTACATTGAAGATTTTCTTGAATATAATTCAAACAACTAGTTTCACACTGATTCCACCCAAGCGGGATCCATGCAAGTTTTATAAAATTGAGTCTTTTGGTAGGGGAGTTTTTTCTGAGTTCTTGAGGGAGTTGTTGAGAGAGACAAGCAATTTTGGTATGTGTCTTCGAAATATATGTGATTTTGAGCGATTATCGTGAGCCCAGAGAGATCGAAGTGATGGGCTTAAGGGTGACTGTAGGGAGTCGATCTCATAATTGAGCGAGATTAAGTGAGAGATGAAAGGTTGACTTTTCTGAGAAAAGTGTCAAGTGAAGAGGACACGTACGTTGAGTTTGATATCGGGCGTTCCTTGTCTGTTTCAATGGAATCCTTTTCTTCGTTGTCAACTCCATACTTTGTATCCAGTTACGGTTGAGACTGCGGCAAGCAAAACCAATAGATTTGCCATTCCAAAGTCGGAATGTCGTCGACTAATCATCTCCCATTTGTTGCTTGTAAAATATACACTGTGAAATCTTTTTACAAAATAGTTTCTGCACTTTAGTGATTTCAGTTTTAGCTATTAGTTAGTTAGTTGTTCTCGCAGAAGCATTGTTTTTATCTTAGTGTGGTTTTTTTAAGGAGTTGCTCACACTGGAGCTACTCTCAGCAAAAATAGAGTTCGATGTGTCTATTCGTGATGTAGTTTTTTTTGGTGAGTCCTGCTATAGAAAACGCTCAGGACGTCCTGCTGGTATGCCGATTGTGGTCATATGGCCGAGCAGTTCATGCAGTATTGCTGATGTGTTTGAATGTATGGTGACATATGACTGTTGTTGTTGTGTTTCAGCGAGAGAGGCGCAGAAGGAGGCAGACGACATTCACACTTCTTTCAAGAACAGTCCCAGGACCAGATGCATTGTCTCTGACCAGCAAGGTAACATACACATACCCACACACACTCATGCAAGTACGTACACGATACACACATCATACTTGAGAAGAGAAAATGGAGTTGTTTGTGTTTAGTGCTTGGCATAGTGAAGTATGCGAACCCGAAATACTCCAGGAAATCCTATCCTCAGAATGTGAAAGAGGACACAGAGTTCGCGTGTAACAACTGGTTCCACCAGCGACAGCACTACATATACCCAGTGTACAAGCATGGCTACAAGGGCTACTTGGGCGACTTCCCTGACCCCCTCCTCAAAAAAATCATCCCCGGAGTGTGGGGCTTCACTCAGGTAACTGTCTCATACAAACCCACTGAGTCAATCGAAATCCTATTTGGGGACCCGAGTCGAGATTTTTCACCTAATTTGAAGCAAGATTTGAGCGGTTTGAGCGGTTTTTTTTAGACAATTACGCTCAAAATCTTGCTTCAAAATGAGCGGTTTGAGCGGTTTTTGAACGGTTTTACCTATAAAAACCGCTCAAAAACCGCGCAAGATTTCAACGGTTTTGAGCGGTTTTTTTAGATAAGATTTTTTGAAGCAAGATTTTGAGCGTAATTGTCTAAAAAACCGCTCAACCGCTCAAATTTTTCATATTTTCCAGTGGTTATTTTGCTCGAGCATTTGAAAAAACGTCGCTCACATTGTTTTTGGTCAAGACATCGAAAAAAATATTGCTTGATTTGAGAACGGTTAAGCACTTTTTTTAAATTGTAGATAGTATTTTAACTGCATCTTAGCGTGGGTTGAAAAATGCTTATCCTATATGGAAAAATGCTTATCCTACAATTTCCATATATGGAAAAATGCTTGTCCTACAATTTTTTACAGTTTCATAGACTCAGAAATTTGTAAAAAAAACTCTAGGATAAGCGTTTTTTCATATATAGAAATTGTAGAAATTTTTTTTATCATTTATGGAAATTGCAGGATAAACATTTTTTCAATAATGGAAATTGTAGGATAAACATTTTTTCATAAATGGAAATTGAAATATAAGCATTTTATCATAAATGGAAATTGTAAGACAAGCATTTTTTCACATATGGAAATTGTACGATAAGCATTTTTAATATATGGAAACTGTTAGGTAAGCATTTTTTGGAAACTCAAATGAGGCTCAATTAGCGTTTCAACTTACACATAAGACGTGAAATCTCTGAACAGAGAAGAGAACCAACAGAAAAATCAGAGGGTTTTAGAGGTTGGAACCTCAAACTCTTCATTATCTGTAGGCGAATCTCCTCAACTCTTGAGAGAGCAAAAATCTCCTCAGCCAACTCCTAGATGAACCAAAACCATAAGGGAGGAGTTGTCTCAAACGCCAAAAAACCTGTTTTCCTGATGGAAACATTCTCCAAGCATACATACTCCAGTTGTGATCCGCAAGTTCTGTCATCAGCACTAATTCATTTCCTATACAAAACAAAGTTTTACACGTGCGAGAAAACAGAAAATATTCAACACATACGTAATTATGTTCATTGATATGGTTTCTGATCCAAATTCGGAACTACTCGAATGCAAAAATATCAACTTTTAAGGCCACCATCGGAATCATATATGAGATTACTGGGTCAGAAGTCAGCCAAGCGACGGCGCTCAGAAGCAGAATACTGCACTGATTTACAATGTAAAGTAGAGCAGTAATGTGCGTCTCGGCGCCATCGATTGGCTGACTTCTGACCCAGTAATCTCATATATGATTCCGATGGTGGACTTAAAAGTTGACCTTTCTGCATAGGTCAGATTGCACAACTAAGCTGTTATTATTTGAAAACACTGAAATAAAAAACTAAGCATTCCCAGGTACCAATAACAAGTAAAACAATGCATTATCAACCCCAAAAAAGTAGCGCTGTCGTTCAAACGTATGAAAACTCAAGGAATGTCTGGTAGTCAACTGTTTCGGACAAAAAATTACCACAGCGCAAATTCGCTTCTGCAACGACAACTAACCCGGTAGAGCTGATGAATGGAACAACAATGAACATCAAGATGACTTAACTAGCCACACAATTTCCTGAAAAATGAAAAAAATTGTACCACAAAAAGATCGCATCAAGGATAAACAAAACAAAAGACATTTTTCAGAAGACCAAAATCAAAAAAACATTTACTCCATTGAACCTTTGGCATACCCACAAAGCATTAACAACCCAAAAACGCGTCGCCGTTTATTTCAAAGATGTCAAAACTGAAGAAACATTCAGTAGCCAAGACCAGAAGCTCGTGGAAACTACTAATTTGTGACAACTTTATTGAGACAAAAACACTCCAGCGGAAAGTCACTTGTGCAACGACCAGTACCCCAGTAGAACTGAACAAATGAATAAAAATGAACACAGCAAAAAGATAACATCAGCCAGACACTGATCAAAAATGGAAAAACTTGTAACGAGAAAAACCGCATCATTGATAGGCACATAAAAAGACACGATTCCACAAAAAAAATTGAAATCAAAAACTAAGCACTCCCAGGTACCATTACCAAGTGAACAATGCATTATCAACCCAAAAAGGCAGCCCGACTTTCAATCTTGTGAAAACTCAAGGAATGTCTGGAAGCCAAGACCAAAAAGAAAGAAAAAATTCCAGCATTGTGACGACAACTTTTTCGGACAAAAAACACCAAAGCGCAAATTCGCTTCTGCAACGATCGCTAACCCAGTAGACCTGATCAATGGAACAATAATGAACACATCAAGATGACTTAATTAGCCACACAATGTCCTGAAATATGAAAAAAAAATGTACCACAAAAAAGCATCAAGGATGAACAAAAAAAAGACATTTCAGAAACAAAAATTCCAAAATCAAAAACTTAGTACACCCATGAACCTTCAGCAAAACCACAACGCATTAACAACCCAAAAAAACATCGCTTTGTATTCCAAAGATGTCAAAACTGAAGAAACATTCAGTAGCCAAGACCAGAAGCTCGTGCAAACTACCAATTTGTGACAACTTTATTGAGACAAAAACACTCCAGCGGAAATTCACTTGTGCAACGACCAGTACCCCAGTAGAACTGAACAAATGAATAAAAATGAACACAGCAAAATGATAACATCAGCCAGACACTGATCAAAAATGGAAAAACTTGTAACGAGAAAAACCGCATCATTGATAGGCACATAAAAAGACACGATTCCACAGAAAAAATTGAAATCAAAAACTAAGCACTCTCAGGTACCATTAACAAGTGAACAAAGCATTATCAACCCAAAAAGGCAGCTCTGTCTTTCAATTTTGTGAAAACTCAAGGAATGTCTGGTAGTCAAGACCAAAAAGAAAGAAAAACTGCCAGCACTGTGACAACAACTTTTTTCGGAACAAAAAACCACCACAGCGCAAATTCGCTTCTGCAACGACAACTAACCCGGTAGAGCTGATGAATGGAGCAACAGTGAACATCAAGATGACCTAACTAGCCACACAATTTCCTGAAAAATGAAAAAAAATTGTACCACAAAAAAGCATCAAGGATGAACAAAAAAAAAGACATTTCAGAAACAAAAATTCCAAAATCAAAAACTTAGTACACCCATGAACCTTCAGCAAAACCACAACGCATTAACAACCCAAAAAAACATCGCTTTGTATTCCAAAGATGTCAAAACTGAAGAAACACTCAGTAGCCAAGACCAGAAGCTCGTGGAAACTACCAATTTGTGACAACTTTATTCAGACAAAAACACTCCAGCGGAAATTCACTTGTGCAACGACCAGTACAACAGTAGAACTGAACAAATGAATAAAAAAGAACACAGCAAAATGATAACATCAGCCAGACACTGATCAAAAATGGAAAAACTTGTAACGAGAAAAACCGCATCATTGATAGGCACATAAAAAGACACGATTCCACAGAAAAAACTGAAATCAAAAACTAAGCACTCCCAGGTACCATTACCAAGTGAACAATGCATTATCAACCCAAAAAGGCAGCCCAACTTTCAAATTTGAGAAAACTCAAGGAATGTCTGGAAGCCAAGACCAAAATGAAAGAAAAAATTCCAGCATTGTGACGACGACTTTTTCGGACAAAAAACACCAAAGCGCAAAATCGCTTCTTCAACGATCGCTAACCCAGTAGACCTGATCAATGGAACAATAATGAACACATCAAGATGACTTAATTAGCCAAGACCAGAAGCTAGTGGAAACTACCAATTTGTGACAACTTTTTTGCAGACCAAAAATTACCACAGAGCAAATCCGCTTCTGCAACGATCGCTAACCCAGTAATTAGCCAAGACCAGAAGCTAGTGGAAACTACCAATTTGTGACAATTTTTTTGCGGACAAAAAATTACCACAGAGCAAATCCGCTTCTGCAACGATCGCTAACCCAGTAGACCTGATCAATGAAACAACAATGAACACATCAAGATGACTTAATTAGCCACACAATGTCCTGAAATATGAAAAAAAAATTGTACCACAAAAGATCGCATCAAGGATAAACACATAAAATGACATATTTCAGTAACATAAAGACCAAAATCAAAAACATTGTACTCCCATGAACCGTTAGCATACCCAAAAGGCATTAACAACCCAAAAAAATGTCGCGGTGTATTTCAAAGATGTCAAAACTGAAGAAAAATTCAGTAGCCAAGACCAGAAGCCAATGGAAACTACCAATTTGTGACGACAACTTTTTTCTGACAAAAAACACCACAGCGCAAATCCGCTTCAGCAACGATCGCTAAGTCAGTATAATTGATGAATGGAGCAACAATGAACACATCAAGATTTCTTCACTAGCCACACTTTGTCCTGAAAAATGAAAAAACTTCTACCACAAAAAATCGCATCAAGCATGAACACAAAAAAAAGACATATTTTAGAAACATAAACACCAAAATCCAAACCCCAGAACTCCCATGAACAGTCAGCATACCCAAAATGCATTTACAAACCAAAAAAGCAGCGCTGCGTATTTCAAAAAAGTCAAAACTGAAGAAGCATTCAGTAGCCAAGACCAGAAGCTAGTGGAAACTACCAATTTGTGACAACTTTTTTGCGGACAAAAAATTACCACAGAGCAAATCCGCTTCTGCAACGATCGCTAACCCAGTAGACCTGATCAATGAAACAACAATGAACACATCAAGATGACTTAATTAGCCACACAATGTCCTGAAATATGAATAAAAAAATTTACCACAAAAGATCGCATCAAGGATAAACACATAAAATGACATATTTCAGTAACATAAAGACCAAAATCAAAAACTTTGTACTCCCATGAACCGTTAGCATACCCACAAGGCATTAACAACCCAAAAAAATGTCGTGGTGTATTTCAAAGATGTCAAAACTGAAGAAACATTCAGTAGCCAAGACCAGAAGCCAATGGAAACTACCAATTTGTGACGACAACTTTTTTCGGACAAAAATCACCACAGCGCAAATCAGGGATGAAGACAAAAAAAAAACATTTTTCAAAAACAAAACCCAGATTTCCCACGAATCTTCAGCATACCCACAACGCATTAACAGCCCAAAAAAGCGTCGTTGTGTATTTCAAAGATGTCAAACTGAAGAAACACTCAGCAGCCAAGACCAGAAGCTAGTCGAAACTACCAATTTGTGACAACTTTATTGAGACAAAAATAATCCAGCGCAAATTCGCTAGTGCAACGACCACTACCTCAGTAGAATTGAATTAAAAAAAAAAAATAAGCACATCAAAAGGATATTATCAGCCAGACACTGTGATCAAAAATGTAACCACTTGTAACGAGAAAAACCGCATCACTGATAGACACATAAAATGACATGATTCCACATAAAAAAACTGAAATAAAAAACTAAGCACTCCCAGGTAACAATAACAAGTAAAAAATGCATTATCATCCCCAAAAAGGCAGCGCTGTCTTTCAAATTTATAAAAAAACTCAAGGAATGTCTGTTAGTCAAGACCAAAAAGAAAAAAAAACTGCCAGTACTGTGACGACAACTTTTTTCGGACAAAAAATCCCCACAGCGCAAATCCGTTTCTGCAACGATCGCTAAGTCAGTAGAATCGATGAATGGAGTAAAAATGAACACATCAAGTTTTCTTCACTAGCCACACACTGTCCTGAAAAATGAAAAACTTGTACCACAAAAAATCGCATCAAGGATGAACACAAAAAAAGACATATTTCAGAAACACGAAAACCAAAATCAAAACCCAGAACTCCCATGAATCTTCAGCATACCCACAACGAATTAACAACCCAAAAAAGCGTCGCTGTGTATTTCAAAGATGTCAAAACTGAAGAAACCTTCAGTAGCCAAGACCGGAAGATAGTGGAAATTACCAATTTGTGACGACAAGTTTTTTCGGACAAAAAACCATCACAGCTCAAATCCGCTTCTGCAACGATCGCTTAGTCAGTACAATCGATGAATGGCGTAACAATGAACACATCAACATCAAGATTTCTTAACTAGCCACACACTGTCCTGAAAAACGAAAAAATTTGTACCACAAAAAGTCGCATCAAGGATGAACACAAAAAATGACATATTTCAGAAATATAATGACAAAATCAAAAACTGAGTACTACAATGAATCTTCAGCATACCCACAACGCTTTTACAACCCAAAAAAGCGTCGCTATCTATTTCAAAGACAACAAAACTGAAGAAACATTCAGTAGCCAAGACCAGAAGCTAGTGGTAACTACCAATTCGTGACAACTTTATTAAGACAAAAACACGCCAGCACAAATTCACTTGTGCAACTAGCACTATCCCAGTATAACTGAACAAATGAATAAAAATGAGCACATCGAATTGATAATATTAGCCAGACACTGTGATCAAAAAGGGAAAAACTTGTAACAAGAAAAACCGCATCACTGATAGACACATAAAAAGACATGATTCCACAGAAAAAAGTGAACTCAATTATTAAGCACTCCTAGGTAACATCAACAGGTAGAAAATGCATTATCAACCCAAAAAAGCAGTTCTGACTTTCAATTTTGTGACAACTCAAGGATTGTCTGGAAGCCAAGACCAAAAAGAAAGAAAAACTGCCAGTACTGTGACGACAACTTTTTTCGGACAAAAAATCATCACAGCGCAAATTCGCTTCCGCAACGATAGCTTACTCAGTGTAACTGCTGAACGGAACAACAATGAACACATCAAGATAGTTTAACTAGCCACACAATGTCCTGAAAAATGAAAAAATTTGTACCACAAAAGATCGCATCAAGGACGAACACACAAAAAAGACATATTCCAGAAAGATAAACACCAAAATCCAAACCCCAGAACTCCATGAACAGTCAGCATACCCACAAGGCCTTAACAACCCAAAAAAATTGCTGTTTTTCAAAGATGTCA
Organism: Symsagittifera roscoffensis; assembly: GCF_963678635.1. NCBI lineage: Eukaryota > Metazoa > Xenacoelomorpha > Acoela > Convolutidae > Symsagittifera > Symsagittifera roscoffensis. The sequence continues at coordinate 55,079,957 of NC_087067.1, read as the reverse complement.
AAACTGAAGAAACTTTCAGTAGCCAAGACCAGAAGCTAATGGAAACTACCAATTTGTGACGACAACTTTCTTCGGACAAAAAATCACCACCGCTCAAATCCGCTTCTGCAACGATCTCTAACCCATTAGAATTGATGATTGGAACAACAATGGTTTCATCAAGACTTCTTAACTAGCCACACACTGTCCTGAAAAATGAAAAAAATTGTACCACAAAAAATCGCCTCAAGGACGAACACAAAAAAAAGACATATTCCAGAAAGATAAACACCAAAATCCAAACCCCAGAACTCCATGAACAGTCAGCATACCCACAAGGCATTTAAAAACCAAAAAAGCAACGCTGCTTATTTCAAAAATGTCAAAACTGAAGAAGCATTCAGTAGCCAAGACCAGAAGCTAGTGGAAACTACCAATTTGTGACAACTTTTTTCGGACAAAAATCACCACAGCGCAAATCCACTTCAGCAACGATCGCTAAATCAGTAGAATTGAAGAATGGAGCATCAATGAACACATCAAGATATCTTCACTAGCCACACACTGTCCTGAAAAATGAAAAAAATTGTACCACAAAAAATCGCATCAAGGAAGAAGACAAAAAAAAAACATTTTTCAAAAACAAAACCCAGAATTCCCACGAATCTTCAGCATACCCACAACGCATTAACAGCCCAAAAAAGCGTCGTTGTGTATTTCAAAGATGTCAAACTGAAGAAACACTCAGCAGCCAAGACCAGAAGCTAGTCGAAACTACCAATTTGTGACAACTTTATTGAGACAAAAATAATCCAGCGCAAATTCGCTAGTGCAACGACCACTACCTCAGTAGAATTGAATTAATTGAAAAAATATAAGCACATCAAAAGGATATTATCAGCCAGACACTGTGATCAAAAATGTAACCACTTGTAACGAGAAAAACCGCATCACTGATAGACACATAAAATGACATGATTCCACATAAAAAAACTGAAATAAAAAACTAAGCACTCCCAGGTAACAATAACAAGTAAAAAATGCATTATCATCCCCAAAAAGGCAGCGCTGTCTTTCAAATTTATAAAAAAACTCAAGGAATGTCTGTTAGTCAAGACCAAAAAGAAAAAAAAACTGCCAGTACTGTGACGACAACTTTTTTCGGACAAAAAATCCCCACAGCGCAAATCCGTTTCTGCAACGATCGCTAAGTCAGTAGAATCGATGAATGGAGTAAAAATGAACACATCAAGTTTTCTTCACTAGCCACACACTGTCCTGAAAAATGAAAAACTTGTACCACAAAAAATCGCATCAAGGATGAACACAAAAAAAGACATATTTCAGAAACACGAAAACCAAAATCAAAACCCAGAACTCCCATGAATCTTCAGCATACCCACAACGAATTAACAACCCAAAAAAGCGTCGCTGTGTATTTCAAAGATGTCAAAACTGAAGAAACCTTCAGTAGCCAAGACCGGAAGATAGTGGAAATTACCAATTTGTGACGACAAGTTTTTTCGGACAAAAAACCATCACAGCTCAAATCCGCTTCTGCAACGATCGCTTAGTCAGTACAATCGATGAATGGCGTAACAATGAACACATCAACATCAAGATTTCTTAACTAGCCACACACTGTCCTGAAAAACGAAAAAAATTGTACCACAAAAAGTCGCATCAAGGATGAACACAAAAAATGACATATTTCAGAAATATAATGACAAAATCAAAAACTGAGTACTACATTGAGTCTTCAGCATACCCACAACGCTTTTACAACCCAAAAAAGCGTCGCTATCTATTTCAAAGACAACAAAACTGAAGAAACATTCAGTAGCCAAGACCAGAAGCTAGTGGTAACTACCAATTCGTGACAACTTTATTAAGACAAAAACACGCCAGCACAAATTCACTTGTGCAACTAGCACTATCCCAGTATAACTGAACAAATGAATAAAAATGAGCACATCGATTTGATAATATCAGCCAGACACTGTGATCAAAAAGGGAAAAACTTGTAACAAGAAAAACCGCATCACTGATAGACACATAAAAAGACATGATTCCACAGAAAAAAAGTGAACTCAATTATTAAGCACTCCTAGGTAACATCAACAGGTAGAAAATGCATTATCAACCCAAAAAAGCAGCTCTGACTTTCAATTTTGTGACAACTCAAGGATTGTCTGGAAGCCAAGACCAAAAAGAAAGAAAAACTGCCAGTACTGTGACGACAACTTTTTTCGGACAAAAAATCATCACAGCGCAAATTCGCTTCCGCAACGATAGCTTACTCAGTGTAACTGCTGAACGGAACAACAATGAACACATCAAGATAGTTTAACTAGCCACACAATGTCCTGAAAAATGAAAAAATTTGTACCACAAAAGATCGCATCAAGGATAAACACAAAAAGTGACAGATTTCAGAAACAAAAAGACCAAAATCAAAAACTTAGTACTCCCATGACCTGTCAGCAAACCCACAACGCCTTAACAACCCAAAAAATATCTCGGTGTTTTTTCCAAGATGTCAAAACTGAAGAAACATTCAGTAGCCAAGACCAGAAGCTAATAGAAACTACCAATTTGTGACGACAACTTTCTTCGGACAAAAAATCACCACAGCTCAAATCCGCTTCTGCAACGATCTCTAACCCATTAGAATTGATGATTGGAACAACAATGGTTTCATCAAGACTTCTTAACTAGCCACACACTGTCCTGGAAAATGAAAAAAATTGTACCACAAAAAATCGCCTCAAGGACGAACACAAAAAAAGACATATTCCAGAAAGATAAACACCAAAATCCAAACCCCAGAACCCCATGAACAGTCAGCATACCCACAAGGCATTTACAAACCAAAAAAGCAACGCTGCTTATTTCAAAAATGTCAAAACTGAAGAAGCATTCAGTAGCTAAGACCAGAAGCTAGTGGAAACTACCAATTTGTGACAACTTTTTTGCGGACAAAATATTACCACAGAGCAAATCCGCTTCTGTAACGATAGCTCACCCAGTAGAACTGATGAATGGAACAACAATGAACACATCAAGATGACTTAACTAGCCACGCAGTGTCCTGAAAAATGAAAAAAAATTGTACCACAAAAGATCGCATCAAGAACAAACACAAAAAATGACAAATTTCAGAATCATAAAAACCAAAATAAAAAACTTAGTACTCCCATGAACCACCAGCATGTCCACAACGCTTTAACAAACCAAAAAAAAATGTCGCTGTGTATTTTTTTTGGTTGTAAAAACTGAAGAAACATTCAGTAGCCAGGACCAGAAGCTAGTGGAACACAACCAATTTGTAACAACAACTTTTTTTCGGAACAACTTATTTGCTTTTTCTTCGAAATGGAATTAATTTTGCTTCTAATGTTAATGAACATAAACTATTTTGGTTCACATAAATTTGCTGACGTCTCCCAAAAACCGACAAGTAAACCTTTCCGTGTCTTCTTCACTTCGTCATCAAAACCAGTCCCCACAATAAGACTTTGTTTGTGTCTTAGATTTTATACTATAAAAATTTGTTCAATCGTGGCCATTTTTGTTTCGACAAGGTTAAAAAACACGCTCCTCAGTGGCGAGACTTCAGCCCATATGAAGTGGAATGAGCGCTACAAAAGTGACATGCGCGATGACATGACTGCTCGTATATCAGGGCGATGCCCTCAAAGTTCCGATTGCATTTTCAAGCCAACTAAAATCTTTTGCTTCGACTTTCCCTGACACGCTATGGTGAACCACAAAGAGACGTAATCAAAAACTACTAAATAAACAAAATGTTTACCTAAAGTTTGTTTGGAACGAAAGTTATAAGAACTCAAAAAAAGTGTGCGTTAATTATCCCAGTTAGCCAAGTCAGTTTAAGTCCGGGTGGCTTTCTCATACGGTAATTCCGCATAGGGTACACCGTCTGTTCATCACGCTTCTTAGTTTCGGCCGGACAGATTCGTGCAACTTCTTAGTCTAGTACCAATCTTAATCTCACTCTTATATCTCTTAGTCTCAATGGATCCGGTGTATACTGGTTTCTGCGAGTTAGTTGCCAAAAGGAGAACGACTGTATTCTCAGTTTTATTTCAATTTGTTCTGGTGCTGAAACTACAGGTAGTTTCAGCACGTACAAATAAGTGTAAATGGTAGAGATGGAATATGATTGGCTAGTTATAAAAATTTTATAGTGATATTCCACCACAAATATAATTGGTCTATAAAGGCTAGTTTAGAACTGGTTCCACCCATCCGGGGTTTAGAGAGTTTTTACTTTTTAATCGTTTGATGTAGTGAAGGACGGGTGTTGTAATTTCTTTTT
>NC_087067.1:54940852-55075439 GCF_963678635.1 Symsagittifera roscoffensis | reverse complement strand
AATCAAATAAAGTCACTTATAAAACATTATAAACGATTATAATCGATTATTTTTATCCGAGTTTCTAATTCTTTTTTTTTGCTGAAAAATTCATTACAATCTATTATAATTGTTTTTCATACTTTTTGTTTGCCCATTTTGTCTTCGACCTTGCACAAGATTTGCTATTTTATGCTTTTTGTAGAGGTTCATTTATGTGAAAAATGGGAAACTTGTTTTATCAGTTTTCAAATCAATTCAAATTTATAAGGTTTTTGTTGTTTAATTTCTTGTTTACTATAGCTGTTTCAATATCTACATTTTAAGTTTTTTCGACCACCAAATTATCAGTACCTTGCTCTAAATACATTGTTTATATAAAAGAGTTATATTTCACCTACCAGGGGGATTCTTTCAACAATTATGAAGGGATCTCTATGAAACTTGAGTATACGTTATTATGATGTCACGAAAAATTTTTTCAGTATAAACGATTATGAATACTATAAGCAAATAAATTTGACCCTTATTTTCAATTGAAAATTTGATAAAAGTACAGTGATAATTGTAATATAATCGATTAATTTCTCTTTTTACTAAGTGCGGGAGAGTTACATCAGATAAAGTACGTCTATTGGTTACTCATTTTCTTAGTCTAATACCGATCTTAGTCTTACTCTTATTTTGCTTAGTCTCAATAGATCTAGTGATATAATCGTTTATGCGCGTTCAGAGTAGAGAAGAAGGCAACTGTTTTAATTGCTGCTAGTTTTTTCTCTGCCTGGAACTAAGATATTTTTATTGATATTTTACTTGGAGAAGAAGAATCGCTAATGATCCTTGAAAATATTGCATCAAAATAACACTATTTTCATACCAATTTTAATTTTTTTAAATTCCTGTTTGATTTATTAAACAGGTATTATGAAAACGTTTTTTTTTTTCCAGATGAGATCTGTTTTTTTTTTTTTTTTTTTTTGAGACGCTTTTTCGAAAAATTCGCTTTCCCAAAAAACTACCCGTCAGATTCTCATAAAAGTGGTATCAATGGATTCGGTAGCGTTTCACCTACCTGCCTGCATGAAATTTAGGGCAATTTTTACCCTACCCCACCCCCTACGGTCTTAGAAAAGCTTCACAACGCGGTATTTTTTTCACTTTTTGCCCATTTTTTCGGAAAGTTTCGGTTTCCTCAAAAACTACCCGTCCAGATTTGGGATTAAGGGTTTAATCGATAGACCAGGTTGTAGGAAACTCCCATGCACAAGCGGTTGGTCCCTAATTTGCTTAGGGGAAGAGCTATAGACTTAGGAAAAGTCACTTTTTTGATTTTTTTGCCTATTTTTTTCGGAAATTATCGATTTCCTCAAAAACTACCCATCCAGATTTGGAATTAAGGGTTTAATCGATAGACCAGGTTGTAGGAAACTTCCCCGCACAAGCGGTTGGTCCTTAACTTGCCTAGGGGAAGAGCTATTGACTTAGGAAAAGTCACTTTTTTGACTTTTTTGGCCTTTTTTCAAATCTTTCCGATTTCCTCAAAAACTACCCGTCCAGATTTGGGATTAATGGTTTAATCGATAGACCAGGTTGTAGGACCCCCCCCCCTACACAAACGGCTTGTCCCTAATTTGTCTAGGGGAAGAGCTATACACTTAGGAATAGTCAATTTTTCGGTTTTTAGGCCATTTTTTCAAACTTCTTCGATATCTTCAAAAACTACCCATCCAGATTTGGGATTAAGGGTTTAATCGTTAGACCAGGTTGTAGGAAACTCCCCTGCCCAAGCGGCTCGTCCTTAATTTGTCTCGGGGAAGAGCTGTACACTTAGGAAAAGTTTTTTTAAAAGTGTTTTGGCGTTGGAACAAAGATTCAATATACTTATTGTGTGTATTTTTTAGACAATGGAATCCGCCATGCTTACGTTTTCTCGCTTTTGCTTGGTGCTATTGGCTTTGTGTTGAGTCTTTTTGTATGGTTCGAAGAAGTCCAACGAGAAGTTGCACGAGTTACGCTAGTTCTCTTTAATCAGGTCGGTTTGTTCCAGATCGTTTTTGTGATGTCAGTTATAGTCAATATATTATAGTCATATTTGCAATGCTTGGACAAAATTTAATTAATTTGAAAATTAAAGAGTCGTTAGAAAAATGAAAAATACTTTATTTCATTAATGTTAGCTGGTTTGTGAAACACACGTTTCAATTAATTCTAGTGAATAATTATTCACATTGTTGAAGCATTGTGCATATGATTTTATAATAAAATAATCAAACAGGTCTCTCCAGCTTTCAGCTGGGCCCCTAGTTTGAAACTTATAATAAAAGCTTTCAGGAAAACCACTGCAGATTTAGGGTCCTCAAAAACATCTCATTTTTGTCAAAATCTGGCTGGCTCTGATTTAATAATAATTGATACAAGTATACGGCTTGAAAAAATTTAAGGGCTCTATTTTAATGCAGTAAGCATAATACTTATGGGAAATCTTTCTGCGCAAATAGATTATATCTTTTTCGGTTTTGTCTGTTAATTTCTCTTTTTTGGTATAGGATTTGTTATCATCTTTTTTGTGATGGGTTTCATCTTTTGTTTTGGCTGGGTTTGGTAGGAGTTTTTGAGACGTGGAATAAAATTGTTTTTTTTTAAAGATTTGTCTGGTTTTGTTTGAATTTGTTTCTAAATCTTAGGGGTGAGTTCGAGACTCGCTGTTCGCATCAAATGAGTTAAGACCGCAATGGTCTTCCCAGATAATCATTTTAGATGAAGTACTTCGCCTATTCGTTACCCTATCTTTTTTCGGCCCGATATGTTTGTAAAATTTCCTTAGTCAAATATCGTCTTAGTCTTTTTCTTATTCTTCCTGGTATCAATAGATCTAGTGATGTGAAGGTTTATTTTACTCCAGAGGAAAGAATAAGGCAATTGTTTTAACTTTCGTCTGGCTGATGCTACAAAAACTTGTTGATGTACAATTTATATTAGATTTTGGACATGGTCATGACTGCTTAGTTATTAATGCTTTTCAGAATATTAAAAATTATAAAATTAAGAATATAATTAGTGAAGAATATTAAAATAGAAAATAACCACTGTTTCAACTTGTTTTCAGCCATCCGGGTTTTAGGAAGTTTTTAAATCGTGGTTATTCTTTTGAGAGATAGATGGAGAGTGTCTTCTTAGTTTTTTATAGAGTGTGTTGGTTAGACATGCCCGCGAAGTTAACGTGATGAGGTTGTGGGGTTGTTGTAAAGCCAGAGAGACCGTGTCGAAGTGCAGTTTTGTGTCTAGTAATGTGTCGAATTCGTAAGTCAGAGCGCGACTGTGTGCAGTCTTTCATGGTTGATTGATCGAGTACTGCGATAAAATGTAGACCTTTCTGAGTGAAGTGCTAAGCGACACGGACATATATGCTGTGTGTTTTGACATCGAGTTGGCCTTTGTTCTGTTCCGATGGATACCTTTTTTTGCGGTGTCGGCTCAAAACGTTTTTATGCAGTGAGGATTGTGACTGCGGCAAGCAAAAGCAAAAGAATTACTTAACCATACTCGGAGTGTTTTTGAATTTTCATCTCCTTTTTGCTGCTTGTATACTGTACTTTGTGAAATCGTCTTTAGTTATGGTTTTATTGATTACTTTTGCAGAAGCTTTTTAGTTGGTTCGGTTTTTTCGAAGATTTGCTCACCCTGGAGCTTCTCACAGTGAGAAAAGCGTGGTTTGTTTTAAGCATACGCTCAGGATGTCCTTTGAACGACTGACGGGATAAACCAGCTGCGGTATATTTGTGAGAGTTTCTTTGATTGTAGTCTTTATTGGTTTATAAACTGTTCTTTCCTTTTGTCAGTTGTTTTTGTAATTCTTTATTGTGATTGTATTTTCTTTATCTTTGAAAACAAATTTTTCTTGATTAGCAATGTCTTGGAATTCAATAAACCTTCTTGTGCTCTGAAAAAAGCCGTGTTTTTTTTATTTCGAAATTTTTTTTTCTATCCAGTTTAACCTGGCTTAACCTAGCTTAACTAGAATGGGATTTTTTTGTACATAAAATTAGTGTAGTGTTAGTAAATTGTCTTGTTAACTCAGTCTTAATTCCTTATTCCAACCACATTAAAAGAAAGATTGAAACGTGCGAAAGCCCTTTACACTTGTTATCAGTTAGTTTCTGAGTTCATAATTCATTTACTTTCGACAATTGTCATGCAAGTTATCAAAAAATTTAAACAATTTAATTCAACCCGGTGAGTTCAAGAGTTCAAGAGACGAGTTTGGAAAAAAGAAAAACATTGTACACATTAAAAGGTGAGTTTTTCACTTATTTTTTTTACTCATATATTAATTCAATGCTTTTTATGTTACTTATACGGCAATTTATTTAAGATTACTTGGTTTTAAATTTAACTTAACGGTTAGAAGCTATTCAAGAAGTTTGAAAGAAGAATGTTGAGGAGTAGGTAAATATTTGAATTTATTTATAATTAAAAATTTAATGTATACTTACGTGGGATCTGATTCGGGAAACAATCCGTTGGGAAAAAAAATTATCAACTGTGAGATATGATTTTATAGTTTTTGCCAGCATGCTGATAAATTTTTTTTGTGTCCAAAATTAGCCAAAGAAGCTCTAGTGCTTGGATGATCTGAAAACTGAAAACATGATGAAAACTGTAGGTAAAGATTTGAATTCATTTATACTTAAAGATTTAATGTATACTTACGTGGGATTTGATTCGGGAAACAATCCGTTGGGAAAAAAAATTATCAACTGTGAGATATGATTTTATAAGCTTTGCCATTATGCCGATAATTTTTTTTGTGTCCAAAATTAACCAAAGAAGCTCTAGTGCTTGGATGATCTTGATTTTTTCTGCAGTGACACTAAAATTGTAAAAATTGTGGTTGTGCAATGCATGAGATTATATTATTTGTGATTAAATTTCCAGCCGTGGATTTTTCTGAAAAATGGTTTCAATAGCTTTGATGATTTGTTCAGATGAGATGATTATGGGGTGCGATTCTTCGATGGAGAAAGGATCAATATGGGGGCAGAAGATGTTCATTTCTGTAGCTTGACTTTCGTGCAAGGTGATGGCTGAGGATCTGTGATAGACCACGGTTAGTGTAATCGTTTATTAAATTGCATAAGTGAGTTGGTGGAGTCTTGTAACAATTGATTCTCGTCGTCGGATTTCCTAAATGGAATATTAAGGGCATTAGTAAAAATTTAAAAGTAAAACCGAGGTAGTGTGGGTATTAGGCCGCTTTCATACACAAAATACTGATAGCAATCAGATAATAGTGTCTGTTATTGAGTCGGGGATGACGTAATGCTGGAAACCAAGCTTACCCAAACCAACACACTACCACTTCATGCAACGTCATTTTCTAAACAACGTCAGCGCGCCCATCCCGAAATCCCCATCAGCGCTACATATTTCTTAATTTCAAGTATACCTCAACTTCTGTTCCTAATTCATGAATTGTTTTAAAATCAATAACCTCCACGGCATCCTAAAAAACTATGCTCGCGTCCGCCAAATGTATATATTTTGTCTTCTCACGATTAACTTCCCTTTTGAAGACTCACGCCTCTTTGTTTTACCGCATGAGTATTTCCAACTTTTTGAAATCCCCTCTTAGAGAATATTTAAAAACTAATCTTAATCAAATGCTATACAACCTAGTACAGAATACCAACCAGGAATTTTCCGCCACTACTGAAAAAAAATTAACATCATCCGCGCACTGTATCTCCTTTGTCCACTTTTACCTAGTAGAAAGGTCATACAAGTTCTCGCAAAATTATTATTACACTCACACACATTTAGAATAGTATTCACAAGTTTTTTAGAACCTGACCCTCAGTTGGAATGTATTTATATTTCTCACCTATTTTTTCCAAGTTTCACTTACTATTTTCACACGTGTGTTTCATTGGTTCATTTTGAACTTCACCAGTAATTTCTCTGAAATTAGTCTAAAATCCAAATAAAATGAAAAAATTTAGAAAAATACTTTGTTTAAATTTAAATCAAAACTGTTAGCGGTTTGTTGTATATTTGATAAAATGCAATAAAATTGTTAAACATTAGAGAATTATTATAATACTGCTCTAATTTTCCTTCACGAAGTTTTGATTTAATAATGAGTAATGCATTAAAAAAGGAAATAATCTTTTTGATGTGTGCTTCGGTTTTGTAAATTTCAAATTGGCTATTTAGTTTGCCCACATTTCACGCACTCTTTTCACACAATTCAGTGTAACTCGCCACTATAGTACTTGGCAAAAAAAAAATATTCTAGTTTTCCAAACTAAATAACTAATTGATAATCCTTTTAACTCCCTTTCACACGTTTTGAACTTTCCCTTAACCCGGTTGGAAGAAGGAATTAAAGGTAAGCTCAATTATTTAACGCAGCTTACTTACACCACTATACCAACCACCTGTACAAGAAAGTCTCATGGTACCGAAATCAGATAAAAACCAGATTAAACTGAAAAAAGTACACTTTAGTATCGAAAATCAAGAAATAAGACCACATGAAACGCTAGTAAAAGCAAACAAAAACAAATGATAAATAATCCATTTTTTAGGATAGAACACAAACAAGAAAATAAAAGAAAGAGCACCTGATAAAATGGAACAAAAATTTTATACACAAATAGAGACTGTTCCTAAAGAGACATCCAAAAGTACCTTTCCTTTAGCCCCTACCAGCTAGACGTTGGAGCTCCGACCGCGACACAATTTTTACTAATCCTCCAATGTGAGGATTTCTTCAAATGTAACCAAACTAATTAGAACGCTTCTGCGAAAACAACTAATCAAGGATCTTTACTAAACCTGAAACAACTACAGCTTTGTGATATGTAAAAGACATCGCAGAGCAAAGAAACGAGAAGCAAAAGGGAGATGAAAAATCGACGACATTCCCACTTCGGGATGGCAAATCCTTTGGTTTGTTTGCCGCAGTCACAGCACTAGCAGGATATAAAACGAAACATTATCGCACAAAAGTATCCGTTGAAGAATAACAATGGCCAATTCGATATTGAACTCAGAAATACGGATCCTAGTCACTTGGCGCTTCACTCAGAGGAGAAGTAAACGCCATCTCGCTATTTACTAGATACTTGAGAATGCACGTAACCTTGCTCTGCTTAAAGAAATTGACACATCACGATGTCAACCTGCAGCCTTGTCACAATCCTTCTGCTCACTACATATTCTCAAATCTATACTCTCTTCACAAAAAAAAACTTTTTCACAAGTTCGAGCAATTGCTACTCTTGTCTCTTCACTCTTTTCAAAGAATGTACTCAAAGAAGACGTTAGAATTGACTAGATCCATCCTTCATTTGATTAAACTGAAAAATTAAAAATTTTCTAAACCCTGTATGTATGGAACCAGTTCAAAACAGGTTTTTACTATACTCAATTAATTTTTTGACAAATATCACTATAAAACACTTAGAACTAACTAATCATGTTTCGCTCAGAGGAGAAGTCAAATTCCATCTCGTCGTTTGATAAATAGTTGAAAATGCACGTAGTGCTGCTCTTCTTAAATAAATAGACACATCTCGATATCCACCTGTATTCTTGACACGATCCTTTAGTTCACTACAGTATTCGCAAATCTCTGCTCTCCTCACGAAAAAATTTATTTAACAAAACAGATCATTTACAACTATTCTTTTTTCACTCTTTTCAAAGAATCTACTGAAAAATGAAGTTAGAAAATATTCCATCCATTGTTCATTTGAATAAACTGAAGAATTTAAAAATTTCTTAAACCTGTATGGATGGAACCAGTTCAAAACAAATATTTATTATATTCAGTTACATTCTTGATAAATATCACTGTAAAACAATTGTATTAAGATTTGCTCACCCTGGAGCTTCTCACAGTGAGAAATGTGTGGGTTGTTTTAAGCATACGCTCAAGATAACCTTTGAACGACTGACAGAATAAACCAGCGGCGGTATAATTGTGAGAGTTTCTTTGATTGGAGTCTTTATTTGTTTATAAACTGTTCTTTCTTTGTGTCAGTTGTTTTTGTATTTCTTTGTTGCGATTTTGTTTTCTTTATCTTTGGAAATAAATCTCTCTCGATTTGTGTTGTCTTGGAGTTCAATAAACCTTCTTGTGCTCTGAAAAAAAGCCGATTTTTTTTAATTCGAAAATTTTTTTTCTATCCAGTTTAACCTGGCTTAACCTAGCTTAACTAGAACGGGACTATTCCTGTACATAAAATGAGTGTAGTGTTAGTAAACTGCCTTGTTAACTCAGTCGTAATTCGTTATTCCAACCATATTAAAAGAAAGATTGAAACGTGCGAAAGCCCTTTACACTTGTTATCAGTTAGTTTCTGAGTTTATAATTCATTTACTTATAACAATTGTCAAGCTAGTTATCAAAAGATTTAAACATTTTCATTCAACCCGGCGAGTTCAAGAGACGAGTTTGGAAAAAAGAAAAATATTGTACACATTAAAAGGTGAGTTTTAAACTTATTTTTTCACTCAAATTTTAATTCAATGCATTGTATGTAACTTATACGGCAATTTATTTAAGATTATACTGCTTGGTTATAAATTTAACTTAACAGTTAGAAGCTATTCAGGAAGTTTGAAAGAAGAATGTTGAGGACATTATCAGAAGATTTGAATTTAATTATACTTAAAGATTGAATGTATACTTACGTGGGATCTGATTCAGGAAACAATCCGTTAACAGAAAAAATTATCAACTGTGAGATATGATTTTATAAGCTTTGCCAGCATGCTGATAATTTTTTTTGTCCAAAATTAGCCAAAGAAGCTCTAGTGCTGGGATGATCTTGATTTTTTTTCTGCAGGGACACTAAAATTGTGGTTGTGCAATGCATGAGATTATATTATTTGTGATTAAACTTCCAGCCGTGGATTTTTTCTGAAAAAAAGGTTTCAATAGCTTTGATGATATGTTCAGATGAGATGATTATGGGGTGCGATTCTTCGATGGAGAAAAGATCAATAAGGGGCCCGAAGATGTATATTTGTATAGCTTGACTTTCGTGCAAGGTGATGGCTGAGGATCTGTGATAGACCACGATTAGTGTAATCTTTTATTAAATTGCATAAGTGAGTTGGTGGAGTCTTGTAACAATTGATTCTCGTCGTCGGATTTCCTAAAGGGAAATTTGAGGGGATTAGTAAAAATTTAAAAGTAGAACAGTGGTAGTGTGGGTATTAGGCCGCTTTCATACACAAAATACTGATAGCAATCAGATAATAGTGTCTGTTTTTGAGTCATGTATGACGTAATGCTGAAAACCAAGCTTACCCACACCAACACATATTACCGCTTCATGCAACGTCATTTTCTAAAGAACGTCAGTACCCCATCCCGAAATCCCCATCACCGCTACATATTTCTTAGTTCCAAGTATACCTCAACTTCTTTTCCTAATTCTTGTATTGTTTTAAAATCAATAACATCCACGGCATCCTAAGAAACTATGCTCGCGTCCGCCAAATGTAAATATTTTGTCTTCTCACGAATAACTTCCCTTTTGAAGACTCACCCCTCCTTGTTTTACCGCATGAGTATTTCCAACTTTTTGAAATCCGCTCTTAGAGAATATTGTAAAACTAATCTTAATCACATGCTATACAACCTAGTACAGAATACTAACAATGAATTTTCCGCCACTACTGAAAAAAGTTAACATCATCCGCGCACTGGATCTCCTTTGTCCACTTTTGTCTAGTAGAAATGTCATACAAATTCTCGCAAATTGATAAATGCACTCACTCACATTTAAATATTATTACCTTGGTTTTTTAGAACCTGACCCTCTGTAAGCATGTATTTATTTTTCTCACTTATTTTTTTAAATGTTTCACTTACCATTTTTACACGTGTATTTCATTGGTTCACTTTGAACTTCAACAGTAATTTCTTTGAATTTTTCAAAGACTCTCATGTTTTAAGATAGAGAATAGAGCATGCGATCTTCCAGCTATGTTTTAAGATAGGAAATAGAGTTTACAATGTATTAAGATAGGGAATACCGATGGTAAGGTTTCAGTGTGATGGTAAGCTAATGGTAAGAAAAACGAAATTTTTGTGTGGAAATTTTTTCGCAAAAGTGTTGGCGCGCATTAACTAATTTGTAAATATCAAAGGTTAATTACGTGTAGGTTGTGTAATGAAGGACTTTTAATTAGTTTTTTGATACATGGTAGGTCAATGGTAAAAGTTTTTTGGTAAAAAACTTGGACTTTTTATGAAAAAATTTCCAAAAATTTCAAAACACGATAAGTTTAGCTATTATTTAACCTAATTTATTAGATAATCTTACTTTCTATCTAATTGAAACGATAATCGTATTTTCTATCTAATTGAAACAAGGCTGAAACCTACCGAGACTTCGGGAAAAAAATCAAATTTTTTGAGAGAAAAAAAACTAATTTACAAAAAAAGTATATAAATCACTGCATTGTATAACAAGTTTACCGCAACATTTTACATTTTAAAATCATAAAACCAATATAACACGACATCATGAATAAATTTACTACAACAGATCAGTTCTTATAAGTTCAATGGTTTTGTATGAATTCCATCGTCTTGTACTTGTCTTTTTGGATAAAAATAGCTTAGTCCTTTCTTTGTCTGTTCATATGTGTTCACCATATGATTTATAGTTCTAAATCCTCTGTTTGTAGATGTATGGTTAATTGCTTCATCAGGCACTCTCCTGTATTTTGACATGGGACCGTCTCCAGAATCTTCTAGAACCCGTTTATTTAATCCTTTACTGCTAAATTTGAACTTATCGGACTTGTTGTCATAGCAGCAATATGTCTTGCCTCACAAACAGAGCATTTCTGTATATCTAAATTCTTCTTTTAAAAGTCCCGGCTCACTTTTATCATTTTTTATGCGTACTGCAACACGTTCGAGGGAAGAAATTAGATTTTGCATCCGCCTTGAAAGAGTCTCTGCAGTCATTTTCCCTCATTTTTTCCCAAGCAGCTCTCTTATCTGGTTTGATACAGTGGTATAAATTTTCTTCAGCAAGAGCTAAGTAAAGGGAGTCTGGGTCCATCTCCAACTATTCAATTTTTTTCACATCACAGAACTTGTCGAAGAATTTATTGTAGAGCTCCAACATTCTCAGTTTTGCTTACTGAAGTATGAAAAAACCAACAATGATGGGTTCTCGGTGCTCAATGGTTGATTTCAACAACTCCACCTCATACAAGTCCTTCTCAACTGTGTTAAGTTTTTTAAACAGTGGTTCATTGATTGCCTTATGAGTTTTTTCTTTGTTCAGATATTTTGTGATTGTATGTCTCGATCTATCCATGATCTGATATCCATATGAGGAATTACCCAAAATTTCATTGTTTCTGCTACAACTCCTGCCAAAGGGTTTTTATCTCCTTGTCTTCTAGCATCAACCACTGACTGAACGAATATATTACAGCATTTCCGTGGAGTATACTGAACAAAACGGTAAATTTTGGTGCACTGGAAGCCAAGTTCCAAATAAAAGTTGAACAGAGGAGTTATTACTGTTCCAATTTCCAGCTTGAAACTAGATATCAGCATTCTCTGCGG
Source organism: Symsagittifera roscoffensis (assembly GCF_963678635.1). Taxonomy (NCBI): domain Eukaryota; kingdom Metazoa; phylum Xenacoelomorpha; order Acoela; family Convolutidae; genus Symsagittifera; species Symsagittifera roscoffensis. Next base: position 55,063,852 of record NC_087067.1, on the reverse strand, counting down.
ATGCTTTAACATTTCATTCTCGATTGCATAGTTTTTCATGTAGTCTCCAATATCATTTCTTCCAACTTCTGTGTTTTTGAAAATTGGAGGAAAGTTGGCAAATTTTGATTTAGCTCATCTGGAACAACTAAATCGCACTGAACGTAGCCAAAAAGAGATCCATCTTTTTTTTGCTAGAGGGGAGTCTGAAGAAAGAGGTCTTTTATAGGGAAAGTGGGTTCTGACGTGATTTTTGATCTTGTCATTGGTTTTGAAACTTTCCCACCAGTCACACTCTTTCCCACCAGTCACTAACTTTCCCACAATATCCTGTTCTGTTAAGGAGAAACGAGCTTCTTGACAGGAACAGAAGTGTTAGTAGCATCCCATTGCTTCAAACACTGTCTTACAGTGATCGCAATAACCGTCCACATTAAAACAGTAGATTTTTTTCTGTTTTCCAGACGTGAAAAAGCTCTCAATTTTACATGCTGGTCTTGTTTCCTGATAGAAAGACATGACCATATTCTCAAAATTGCGATGTCTAGCGTTGAATTTCTGAATATCAGTATCAAACTCCCATCTCGTGTACAGTCTTGATGGCATATATTGACACGCTGAGAAAGGGTAAAGCCGGCTTGCATCAATTCCAAAAATTGATATACAAACATTTGATGAATTTCTGATGTATGTTTCATCAACTACAGCTTTTCGAGTGAAAACAATGGAAGGTCCACCAGTCATGTCCTCTCTAGTTTTTCACACAAGTCTTTATCACTTTCGCAAAATGGATGGAACTTGTAATTTGTAGATTTGTGTAGACATATGTTTGCTAGATTCAGAGTCGAAAACTGCTAGATTATTGAAAAGCTAGTTGCCTTCAGAGTGAATCCTTCTAGCTTTTCAAACAAGGTTTCTCACAGACGTTCTTTGGGTAAATATGTTTCACTCGGTCCTTGCAGCTCAGAAGATGTTGTTAAATTTGTCGGATTTATAAAAGAAAGTGTCACAGCTAGGACATCAAAAGGACATGAACAAACTATTTATATCATTTGTTTGAATGATATGATTGTTAAATCTCAGCAGCTTAACTGTTTTATCGAATCTTCCGATACTTCGTCGAGCTAGTTCTCCTATATATTCTCCTTCTTGGATATCGAAATTGTATATAAAAATGTTTCTTTGCCCAATTTCCTCGACAACAGGTAAGTCTTCTACAGAAACTCCACGAAAACTTTGAGGATCATAACCAGATTTTGATATAAAATCTGTAAAGTATCTAAGAGTGTGAGAGTCGAGATCATTATGTCCGTTCATGTACATGGCCAATGCGCCAAAGACACAAATGCTTTTTGTAAGGTTCCTTGTCTTTGTTAGATAAAAGACAATTAACTTGCGTATGTCGTAATAAAGATTCGGGTAAGACAGAGTCCGGACATCCCATGGAGATGTTTTTCAGCAAAGCAGCAAAAATTGTGACGTTGTAATTAACTTGAATCTCCATTTTGTGTTTTGGCGTTCTTGGGTACATTGCTCCACAATATCAAACTTTTCTACTTTTCCTTTGATTGTTATCAAATCCGCTTTCGTACAAAGTAAGTGGGGTTTTTCAAACAGAGTATTGTTTTCATGGGAGTAGAAATATCGATATTCACCAGTCTCAATATTTCGAAGAACAAAACCCAGAGAAATGTTGATTTTGGCTGCAGAGTCGAGCTTGTTGAAGACTTCTTCAAATTTCTCGTTGATTATTTTAGTGTTTAATTTGGACATTTGAAAGTTAAATACCTTATGTCTCCCGTTTTCCATCTCCTTATTCAACAGAAAATGTTGATAAGCACTAATTTTCTCCTTTAGTTTTTCACCATCTTCCCCTTCTTCCTCCACAATCTTGTTCAAAAGGGCCACCGTATCACTGGGTTTCCGTTGTTTTGCTCCATGTTCTTTTCTCCGATGTTGTTGGAGAGAGTAGTAACTTGGGAACTCTTGTTCACAAGAAGGACAAACTGTCGACGGCTTCGAACTTGGTTGAGCATGCTTCTTGGCCATATGATAGTTCATTTTTTGCTGATTGTAAGTGGAATACTTACAATCAGGTCATGAAATAACTCCTTTAGCACATCTCTTTCGATGTCGAGCTGTGTTTTGACGAGTATACATGTTTCCACAGTCTCCACACTTTACTTTCTCGTTTTGGTTAAGGGTAGACATTGTCTAAAAAAATTGGGACTTTAAAAAAGTTCCAAAATTAAAAATTTAAAGTACCAATTGAATGAAAATACTTACTTTCCCTTTTCGTGAAGTAACGAAATGTAAAATTTGAAGTAAAATCCAATTGACTGTTTCTAATTGGCTAACAAAATGAATGATTTAACCCAAAAAAGCGTATTCATACTAACAGTGACGCCTACGCAATTATCCTTTTTAGGTTAATGACGTCATTCTTTGAATAGAAGTGACGTCACCGCCTACGCAATATCCATTTATGGTAATGACGTCTTTCTTTGAAGATATGTGACGTCACCACCTACGCAGTTTCCTTTTTATGGTAATGACGTCATTCTATAATTAGAAGTGACGTCACCACCCACGCTACACTCTTTTTATGGTAATGACGTCATCGCTTACGTCATTCCTTCAAAATTTCTAGATTTTTCCAGAAAAAATTTCAACTAATCAGAACTAAGCAGTTTCTAGACATAACTTTGGATCCAAAATATATGCATTTTTGAAAAGCGTCAATTAAGAAACATTTGAACTCTCTCAAATTACTCTACAAGAAAAAAGAAAATATTCGGTGTGATTTCCTCATTGATGAGATAGACGTAGATTCTTACTTTTTTCATAATTTTTCGGACGTTTATGTTGTCCAAAATAGAGTTCTCCGACTAAGTAAAGGTCTCTTTAGGGAAACTTACTCAACCAAAGAGTTTACATTTGATCCACACATTGCGTATCAAAGCTATAAACTTACTGCTGAGTTACACCTGACTAGAAAAGAAATTTTATTTTTTTTAGAAAACTTGAAGTTAATAAAAAAGTCGTACGATAATAATTCAAAGACTCTTTTCATTCGCTACCCAACTCCCAAATTTGTCAAAACTCCCCAGCAAACTTCTTTATTCCTCCATTTCTTTAATGATTTTCAAAGTTCAAAATCTTGCATGATCAGGTTTGGAATCAGATAACCAGAGATTTGCTTTGAAAAATTCATCAACTTTGAGTTATCCTCTCAAATCTACATCAAAATCAAAGAACTTGACTATCTGCTCAAAAGTCAGCAATTTCTCATCGATTATAAACAAAAAATTCAATTAACTTGATGAGAAGACTTGCAGAGATGCTACTTTGATTAATTTTTCTTTCTTTTGTTACTTATAACGGCGATATTTCTTATTTGTACAATAAACAACTTTTGGTCATTTATTTTTGCGATTGCATTTGTGTATAATTTTATTTATTTGGAAGATTTCAGTCCTTAAAAAGTTCCTCTGATTGGATACAACAACTTGAACAAAAGTGAATATTTTTGTGATTGGAAACGACAATGTGTAAAATTGATCTTTGTTTCCGATTGGACACGAGTTTTCTAAAAGAATTCCATAAAATTAAACTGAAATCTGATTGGACACGACTTCAATCCAAATCAGAAAAATCCATTCTGATTGGTTAAACCAGCACATTCCAGTTGAAGGTACCCCTGTCTCTTAACTAAAAATCTTTTTATTTTTAACTTAACTACCGTCAACTACCTCCCCTCTCAGCTCTAAATACATTAATTTCAACTTAACCACCGTCAACTTTCTCCCTCTCAACTGTTAATCTTGTTTATACTCTGTATGGTTAACTCAACTTATTACTCAAAATGATTTTCTCAGTACAATACAACAACCATATGTTCTCGGTAGAATTTTCGGCTGATTTAGTATAAATCCAAGTGCGAGAAACAGTTTGTGGAGTTTTTCTGGCACGAATGGACATCCCAATTCAAGTCTGGCACATGGTGGAGGTGATGCGAAAAGATTTCAACTATAATCATATGACGCAAGTTCCCATCACAGAGAACCAACTTGGGACCATGCAAATGATGGAGGAAGTGTCTGAGCATGTGGGAATGAACTACCACGAGATTCCTGACTCTAGATATGTGGCACAACCAGTCGAAGTTTTCCTATTTCCTTGGGAAGAGGGATCTGTGGACAACCCAATTACCATCGAAGAGGATGAGGGGTTCTCTGAGTCAAGAACGCCAGTCAGCGAACCACCAGTGATGGAGGCAAGACCAGCTTTGCGCTCCATTGAGAATTTGCAATATTCTTCAGCTGCTCGACAGCTCTTTGATTTGTAAATAAATTGGTTATTGTCTTGTGTTTTGTATTTCATTTTCTTTGCATCTAGTATTTTTTTAAAAGAGATATGAATTAAAGAGATGAGATCATAGAAAATTTTGTTACGAAATTTCGAAGGAGAAGTTTTTTTTTTGTTGTTGAAAATTTTGTTAAAAATGAAACTAATTATGCATTTGGTAAATACTTTTACAGAGTTTTCTTAGAAAGATGGCAAAAAAACTAATCAGTTTTTGCAAACATGTTTAAAACTTACATTAATTTTTGCACCATGAAAATTTTTTTATAATTTTTCTGGCACAATTAAAAAAATCGAAGAAAATCTCGCATATTAAGAAAAATTTCATTAAATTTTTTCGCATTTTAAAGAAAACTGAAAGAAGATTTTCTTGCACTGTTAATAATTAATGTAAATGAAAATCTGTGTTTTAATTTTGATCAGGAAAATATCTCTTTTTTGCATGTAGATTGATCAAAAATATCTGAAAAACAATGTATTAAGATAGGGAATAGCACTCAAAGTCAGCAAATATGAAAATAATTTAGCAATAATTTAACAAGTTTTTTACATTAAAATTTTGCAGTTTTCGGTTTTGCAAAAGAAAAAAGAAGTTTGGTTTTTGCATATAATTTTTGAAAAATCATGAAAAAAGTTGCATCGTGCAAAAAATTTTTTTGAAAAATTTTGCATATTTAAAAAAATTTTTACAAATTTTGCAACATGCAAAAAATTTCATAATTTTTTTGTATACTTGTGAAAAAAATCAAAGAAAATCTCGCAAAATAAGAAAAATTTCATCAAAAATTTTTGGCATTTTAAAGAAAAGTGAAAGAGGGTTTTCTTGCACTGTTAATAATTAAAGTAAATGAAAATCTTTGTTTTAATTTTGATCATGAAAAAATCTCTTTTTCGCATGTAGATTGATCAAAAATGTCGGAAATACGGTGTATTATGATAGGGAATAGCACTCAAATGATTAAATAAAACAATTTTTTGGATTATTTTAACAAGTTTTTACAAAAAATTTTAGCAATTTTTGCATTTGTGTAAGAAAAAAGAAGTTTGGTTTTTGCATATATTTTTTTAAAAATCATGAAAAAAAAATGCATCGTGCAAAAAAATTTCTCAAAAAATTTTGCATATTTTAAAAAAATCTTTACAAATTTTGCAACATGCAAAAATTTTCATAATTATTTCGCATAATTGTTATAAAAATCAAAAAAAAAATCTCGCAAATTTGGAAAAATTTCATTGAATACTTTTGTATTTCAAAGAAAACTGTAACAAGATTTTCTTACAATGTTAAAAATTAAAGTTTAAGAGTTCCTTTCTTTTAAGTTTGATCAAAAAAAAATCTATTTTTGCACGTATCTTAATCAAAAACATCAAGAAAACAGTGTATTAAGATACGGAACAGCACTCGAAGTCATCAATACTGATAACTGCTAAATAATAAGAAAAAAAGAAGTTAGGTTTTGCAAATGTATTTATTTTAAAATCAGAAAAAATTTGCGTTCTGCAACAAACTTCTGTAAAATACGCATATTTGCTATAAAGTGATTAAATTTATTGCATCTTGTAAAAGAGTAACATACATTTATTCGTTGAAAAGCACTTGGATTGAAATTTAATTAACCTTGACTAGATTTTTATGAAGAAATAATGAAAAATTAATAGAAAAACTGACACGCTCACTATTTACAGAACCATAACCATCAATAAAACAATCAATTATTTTGAACAAATCAGATTCATAATTTGAGTTGTGAACTTTTCGAATTCTGTCCAAAAATGCTGAGCCAAGAGTTTGCGTAGATGCAAGTTTTTGATTAGAACTTAGATAATGTTTTTTGAACTTTTTCCAAACGAGCAGTTTCCTTGAGACGCTTGTTGTTTTTTCTGCTCCTTTCCATCGTAAATTATGCTGAACTCCGCAACTAAGCTGATTGAAGACTTCCCAACTTGATGTAACAATACTCGAAAAGAATCTGTGTTCAGATCACTCGAAAAGAATCTACTCAATTTCTTGATATATGTTTTGATATTTGTCTACTATCTGATGAATTTGGCTAAGAGATGTTCCAATTAAAAATATCTGAAATTTGCAATTTCGCAAAGAACAGAAAGAATCATGAGTAGCCACGCAATAATCTTGGGTTACTATATAGTTTTCGAAAAGTTCGTTGGAAACAGAAATAAACTGATTTACTATTATAATCTGAATAAAAGCTGGGAAGTTTCTTCTTCAAAATGTACTCAATGAAAGCTGATAGTCTCAACTATATTGAATTTTCAAAAAATTAAAGAAGAATTGGGAGATTTGTTTGGTTCCAAAAATCCTACAAGGGGAAAATAAACTTGTAACCGTGCTCTCAATTATTAAAAATAAATGATTTGGGACAATTTGAAAAGTCTCAACAAGTTTATCTTGGTGAAAAAGAAGGAAATTCAACACCCGCGATACGGAATACTGTTATTCACGATGCTGAAAATCTTGGACTCGTACCTATATATGAAGCAAAATCTGCCAAAGAATCAACTATGGATCAGGAGCTCGACATCTGTTATAGAGTATATGAAATAGCAACATACAACATGAGGAGGGTGTGTGTCATAATCAAGAAGTACAACATGAGCAAGCCCCCTTACATTCAGATTCGAATCTTCACTGCAAAGGAAAATGAAGACTTGAAGCAAGCTGCATATGTCAACTATACTTTGAATGAATTCAAAGATTTGTCCCACATATTGGGAGACTTTATGTTTGTTGATAATTGTAAAGCTCAGTAAAGCTTTGTGATGTTTTGCATGTTTGGTAATTGAGATATTATTGGTTCAAAACTATTTTCATCTCATTGAAGTGTATATTTAGAGCTATAAAATCTGAGGAAAATTCAGACAAAACAAACAATGTAATCGAAATTGACATTAAACACTAATCAATTATCAAATGATTTTCCAGTATTTGTTTTTGAAACTACAGATAAATTTATTTAATTACTGTTGTCATCAAAATTTAGCAAATTTTTGCCTCAATTTAACAAAATTACAAACAAGAATGTATATTTAGTTGAAAACATTATCGTTATATATCGATTTTTTGAATTTCATTGGTTGTTTTTACTTTTTTTTGCCTTAGTTTGAGGTTTTGATTGGCTACATGATTTTCATTAAAAATAATTAGACTCTGAAAAAGTAAAAAAGTATATTTACGGTGATTGTTATTACAAAAAACTTTAAAAATGATTAAACAATTCGAGTTTTTTGAAGTTTCTTTGTTTATTTCAGTAAGAAATATGTTTCTATCAAAAGCGTTTTCATTGTCCGAACATTTATCAGATTTTAAAATTGGACTACTACAAAAAACTACAAAAGTGGTAGACAGATGAAATTGATGGAGATTGTATAAGTTTTAACTTGTATAGAAACACAGAAAGCTCAATCGTTTTGTTAAAAAGATGGCGAGAAGATTACAAAAAAGAAGAGTACTGCCAGATTTATCAACCATGTTTTTATCTAGAAGAGTTAAGTCAGATTCAGTGGTCTATCAGTAAAAAACAAAACAATGGAAGAGCCTATGAAACAAAAATTGGAGATAAAGAACATCATTTCTATTTCTGTTTTGAATTTGATACAAATAAAAAATGTAGATTGTCAGAATATCTTTTAATCGATTATCCAAATATAAATTTAAAAGACTTCTGGTTGTTTTTATTACAATATACTAAAAAGAAGATGATAAAATTGAGTATTTCGGTAAGTTCTTTTTTCACTGGTTAGAAATAGAACAAATCGAAAAAATTTTGATCGAAATGTCAAAGTTTGAATTGAAAATCGAAAAAACAATATAAACTAGACAAGAAATCCCATTTATCTCACTAAGGCATCAAATTTCATATCTTAGTTTTGTTTGAAAAATTCAATAAAATTGATTGATTAGGAAAATTTAGAAACATAGTTTGGTTCTGATCTACAAAGTTTTTAAAATCTGTGAACACTTCATTCTGATTGGTTATTACCACAAATACTGCCTCTGAAAGTATCCTCAAAATCTACAAACTATATAAAATTTGTTGAAAAATTCATGAGAAGAAAGGCGCAATTCTGATTGGTTGACATTAAATTTCTTGAAAGTTCCATGACTACTGAAGCTCAATTCTGATTGGTTGACATTAAATTTGTTTAAAATTCCATGACTATTGAAGCTCGATTCTAATTGGTTGATATCAGAAAAGATTTAATTTTCCTTATAATTAATGCTCGATTCTGATTGGTTGATAATATTGAAAACTCCCGGTTAGATTGGATAATTTTTATTTCAGCTAGGTTAAATAGCACAATCATTCTGATTTTCTTTCACGTTAAAAACAATTGGTTGAAAAGTTTGTTGTTTTTATTCAATTTTATTCATTTTTTGAGGCTATTCAACTCATTTTATCTAAAAATTTGGTACATTTTAAATCTCCCATTTAATTTTTCTGTACTTATTTAGATGCCGTCACTGAATAGAAACGAAGGAGTTGCATGTCTGGAATGTGGCAGAGAATACACTCGCTTAAATGCATCAAGACATCGTAGAACCTGTTGTGTTCTAAGTGTAATTTTTAGACCTAAAGCAGCGAGGAACTCGCTAATCATTTCAAGAAGAAGCATTTTCAGCATTATGGTAAATTACGTGCTCAGCAGGCTCCAAACAAACTTCAAGAGAAGGTATAATTTTTTTTTTTTAAAACATAGAAATTGTTATGAATATTAGTTTTTACTGAATCTGAAAAGTGTAAACAATTGTGATAAAATTAATCAGAAATAACACAGTGTTTTCATCACAATACCTGAAATGTCAATTGTTTTTTTATTCAAAGGTTTTGATTGATGATAGAGACAGCAAAAATCGAATTCAAATTGTCGTGAAACTTTCCATTGAACCCGATCCGAAAACCTTTATTCAACAGTAGAAAAAATTCCTTGGTTGCAAGCTTGCGGAGACTTTGTTGCGATAAACTTGTAGTAAAAGTGCATAACATATGCTAATGAGTAGTTAAATATTTGCCTAAAAGTTGTAAAACTTGGATATTTGTAAAACATCGACTAATTGAAATTTTTTTTGTGGTTACTATCTTAAAGTTTTCCTTGTTTAGTGCTTGTAAAAGTGTTCATAGAGTAGAGCGTTTTTAAGCAGATAATGGGGTTTGAAATATCAAGAATTATGCTTTTCTATTATTTTTTTTGATGATTTCAGAAAAAAAATTGATAAATGACCTGGAAAAAATGTATGCTTTGCTAAACTTTGAAAATTTCAAGATAATGATATAGATCATTCTCAACTAAAAATTTACTCTAAAATAAAAATGCAGATTTTTAACATGAATTTACAGTTATGAGCTTGAGAAAATCCTTTATAAGGCTTTTAGCATAGGATTTGTGGTATTAATCCAGCTTCGGATTATTGAACGTTCGTTGAAACTATACAGTTTTCCATCTAAAGTTCAATTTTCAAGAAATATTTTGTTCAAATTGGATTAATTTGGTAGATAGTAGATGGAGCAGAAACTGAGAAAATGCTGTTTTGAGATAGAAGCTCAATTTAATTCATAAGGAGTTTTGGGATAATTTTACTAAAATTTAGCTTTTTAAGTATATCTTGAGAAAAAAATCCGATATAAAAAGTGTCAAATATTTGTATTTTTGTGTAATTCAATAGAAAAGTTTGTTATCATTTGATATAATAGGTAAATTTATAAAAAAAATCAGATGTTTGAGGATAGTTTTTGTAGAAAAACCCAATCCAACATCTTTTGGAAGTAGATACATGGAACATAAATCAAAAACTTGCTTTCAAGTTCTACATTTGCTTACGATATACAATACACAATACTACATACATACACAATACCACATACAATATACAACACTAGATACAAAACATTACTACAATCTTACTATATAGAGTTTTTCTGAAAAAAAATCGGAAAATTACACAATTGTTCCAGTTTGCATCTTGACTTTCCTTGCTTAATCAACTTTTTGAGACGCGCTCTCTTAGAAGTTTTTATATTGTAGATGTTAGGAACTAGGTTCCCTTGCGTATTTCCGGAGATTTTCAGCTTATAACTAATAGAACTGCCCCTAATTTGTTCTTAAATTGTAAAAATACAACTGTTTTTTCTCAATTTTTACATTTGTTTTTGAAAACTTTAACTAGCACCGAGTTTTTCTCACTTGGGTATTTTTGAAAAAATTTCCGTCATAAATTAAGAATAAAAAACGATTGTTAATAGATATTTTGCGAGAAAAGTGATAATTATTGATCCCAAAAAGTGTATTTTTGCTTAAATAGTTTACGGTAGCAACTGAACAAGGGAACCTTGAGGAAGACATTTACAATTTTTATCAAAAATAATCAGACGGTATCAGTTCTAATTTCATCTCTGCCAGCAAATTGTTTGTTCAATTGATACTATAATCCTCCTAAGTTCTCCATTTCCGACTAATTTTTCTTGCAAAAGGTGTTCAATAGCGAAAATATGTATTAAGCAAAAATCAAGAATAACCTTAAAACATAGAACATTTCTACGGAAAATCATGAAAAAATAACTATTTTTCAGGAAAAGTGACAGTTATTGATCCCAAATTTTGTATTTTTTCTTAAACAAATTACTGTAGCAACTAAACAAGGGAACCTTGAGGAAGACATTTACAATTTTTATCGTAATAACCAGACCGTATCAGTTCTAATTTCATTTCTGCCAGCAAAGTGTTCGTTCAATTGATACTATATTCCTCCTAAATTCTCCAGTTCTGACTAAATTTTCATGCAAAATATGTGCAATGGCGAAAATATGCATTAAGCAGAAAGCAAGAATAATCTTAAAAAACAAAGAACGTTTCTTCGGAAAATCGTGAAAATTATGTTGCAGAAGCAACAGAGAGATAATCATCAGTTATGAAGACGATTTTTTTTGAATTTGAACCAATATCGAAGAATCTTTAAGGAAAAATTTATCCAATTTTTAGTCAATTTTAGCAGTTAACTGTTCATATTCCGTCATTGATCTGAAATTCATTTTTATAAACGTGAAAAAGTACTCAGAAGTTGTAATTTTTGTACAAAATTGCGTTAATCATTGAGAAAAAAACTGAGGAGGAGTTAAATCATGGAATTTGATCTAGAAATTTCGTAGAAAATTGCTCTTAATGCTCCTTTAACTTTGAGTGTTCTCTTTCAATTCACCCCGAATTGGATGAAAAATCAATTAATCGCCAACAAAAGTTGAAAATGGAAAACTTTGGACAGATTCCATGATTTTTTACTATACTTTCTCAAAAATTACAATTAATTTCACAATTTTCCCAAAATTAATTTTGAAGGACGAGATTTCATAATATTGATTCAGCTGTTATCCCGACCGCTGTTAAGGTTGAGAGCATTATATAACCCACTTTCTAGCTCAAATAATGCTAAAACTTATCGTATTTCAATATTTAGTTAAAAAATTTTGGAAAAATCGAAAATTTTATTCATGTTTTTGTATCATTGTCTCAATATGATGCCGTTTAAAATGCAATTCGAACTCAATTTCAAACTCTGTACGTACGTATATTGTTTCAACTAGATCAGAAACAACAAAAAATTAACCAAATATATAAGATTTGCAAATTTTTTTCCAAAAACTTGAAGTTTTTGCAATTTTTTTCCAAAAACTGTAAATTTTTGCAATTTTTTTTCCAAAAACTTTGACTTTTTTTGAAGTTTCAGTAGATTTTAGCATTGTTTCAATTAGATAGAAAGTAAGATTATCTAAAAAAATAGGTCAAATAATAGCTAGTTTTATCGTTTGAAGTTTTTTGGAATTTTTTACCAAAAAACTTTTACCATTGACCTACCATATATCAAAAAACTAATTAAAAGACTTCATTACACAACCTAAACGTAATTAATCTTTGATATTTACAAATTAGTTAACGCGCGCCAACTTTTTTGCGAAAAGATTTCCACACAAAAATTTCGTTTTTCTTACCATAATCTTACCATTACACTGAAACCTTGAAACTTTATCATCGTAATACATAGGAATCCTATCGTAATGACTTCTTCATTCTCTACAATAAATTTCTAATACGTAGGGAAATCTATACACTATACATGGAAAATTCGCATGCTGAAAAAAAACTTACCATCTGAAACCTGCCATCTTAATACATTGCGAAACCTATTCCCTATCTTAATACATTGTAAACTCTATACCCTATCTTAATACATAGCTGGAAGGTCGGATGCTCTATTCCCTACATAAAAACATGGGAGTCATCCACCCCCTCCCCACTTCAGCTCCAACATCTACTACTTGATTTACTCGCCCACAGTTCACGCAAACTTCCCACACACTTCAGCGTAACTCGCCACTGTGGTACTTGACAAAAAAACTATTGTAGTTTTGCACACTAAATGATTAATTGATAATCACTTTACTTCCCTTTCACACGTTTTGAAATTTCCCTTAACCCGGTTAGAAGAAAGATTTAAAGGTAAGTTTAATTAATTAACGCAGTTTACTTACACCACTATACCAACCACGTGTACAGGAAAGTCTCATTGTACCCAAATCAGATAAAAACCATATTAAACTGAAAAAAGTACACATAAGTATCAAAAATCAAGAAATAAGACCACATGAAACGCTAATAAAAGCAACCAAAAACAAATGACAAATAATCTATTTTTGAGGATATGACACAAACAAGAAATTAAAGGGAAGAGCACTTGATAAAATGAAACAAAAAGTTTATACACAAATAGAGACTGACTTAAAAAGACATCCACAAGTACTTCTCCTTTAGACTCTACCAGCTAGACGTTGGAACTCCGACCGCGACACAATTTTTACTAATCCTCCAATGTGAGGATTTCTTCAAATGTAACCAAACTAATTAGAACGCTTCTGCGAAAACAACTAATCAAGGATCTTTACTAAACCTGAAACAACTACCGCTTTGTAATATAAAACAACTAATCAAGGATCTTTACTAAACCTGAAACAACTACCGCTTTGTAATATTTAAAAGACATCCCAGAGGAAAGAAACGAGAAGCAAAATGGAGATGAAAAATTGACGACATTCCGACTTCGGGATGGAAAATCTATTGGTTTTGTTTGCCGCAGTCACAACTCTAGTTAAAAGGTCATACAAATTCTCGCAAGGTGATTAATGCACTCACTCTTATTTAAAATAGCATTCCCAAGTTTTTAGAACCTGACCCTCAGTAGGAATGCATTCATATTTCTCACTTATTTTTTTAATTTTCAAATACCATTTTCACACGTCTGTTTCATTGGTTCATTTTGAATTTCACCGGTAGTTTGTCTGAAACTAGTCTAAAAACCAAAAAAAAAATGAAAAAATTTACAAAAAGACTTTGTTTAAATTTAAATCAAAATTGTAAACGGTTTGTTGTATATTTGATAAAATGCTATAAAATTTTTATAATACTGCTGTAAATTTCCTACACGAAGTTTTGATTTAATAATGAGTAATACATCAAGATAAGAAATAATCTTTTTGATGTGTGCTTCGGTTTTGTAAATTTCAAATTTGCTTTTTATCTCGCCCACATTTCACGCACTCTTCCCACACAATTCAGTGTAACTCGCCACTATAGTACTTGGCAAAAAAAATATTCTAGTTTTTCAAACTAAATGACTAATTGATAATCACTTTAACTCCCTTTAACACGTTTTGAAATTTCCCTTAACCCGGTTGGAAAAAGGAATTAAATGTAAGCTTAATTAATTAACACAGCTTATTTACACCACTATACCAACCACCTGTACAGGAAAGTCTCATGGTACCGAAATCAGATAAAACCAGATTAGACTGAAGAAAGTACACTTAAGGATCGGAAATCAAAAAATAAGACCACATGAAACACTAGTAAAGGCAAACAAGAATAACAATAACTCGACATTGAACTCAGAAATACTGACACTTGGCGTACATACTGACACATCCTAGTCACTTGGCGCTTCACTCAAGGGAGAATTAAACGCCATCTCGCTATTTATTAGATAGTTGAGAATGCACGTAACCTTGCTCTACTTTAAGAAATTGACTCATCACGATGTCAACCTGCAACCTTGTCACGATCCTTCAGCTCACTACATACTCGCAGATCTATACTCTTCTCACAAAAAAAAACTTTTTCACAATTTCCAGCAATTGCTACTCTTCTCTCTTCACTCTTTTTTAAGAATCTACTCAAAGAAGAAGTTAGAATTCACTAGATCCATCCTTCATTTGATTAAACTGAAAACTTAAAAGTTTCCAAAACCCTGTATGTATGGAACCAATTCAAAACAAGTATCTACTATAAACTTATACTTTTGAACAATATCACTGTAAAACACTTAGAACTAACTAATCATGCTTCGCTCAGAGGAGAAGTCGAATTCCATCTCGCCATTTGATAAATAGTTGAAAATGCACGTAGTGTTGCGCTTCTCAAAGAAATAGACACATCTCGATATCCACCTGTATCCTTGACACCATCCTTCAGCTCACTACAAATCTCTGCTCTCCCCACGAAAAAATTTATTTAACAAAACCGAGCAATTACTACTCTTCTCTTTTCACTCTTTTCAAAGAACCTACTCAAAGATGAAATTAGAAAATACTGCATCCATCCTTCATTTGAATAAACTGAAAACTTAAAAATTTCCTAAAACCTGTATGGATGGAACCAGTTCAAAACAAATACATATTATATTCATTTATACTCTTGATAAATATCACTGTAAAACACTTGTATTTAACCAATTAAAATCCACGACTAAAACCTACAGTAATTTGTAAGGCTGCAATTTTTCACAGTTTCAGTCAGAGAAAAATAAATTTAACTTAGAAAGCAGTTCCTTCTACTCTCCTCTCATCTCCTCTCTCCTCGCAAAAATACCAGTATACACTAGATCTATCGTGACTAGGAAAAATAAGTGTAAAATTAGGATCGGTATGGGACTAAGAAGTTGTTCTTAACTATCCGGGCGAAAACTAGATAGCGTGACGAACACACAGTGTATCTTATCCTCAATTACTCTATGAGAAAGCCACATCGGACTTAAACTCAATTTGTGATACTAGCTCAGCACCCGGCTGTTTTTCTTCTTGTTTTTATTCGATTTGATTGGTGGCAAATTGACTCACCTCTTATTTTATTAAAACGCTCATTCAATCGAAGAAAAAAATTTAAAAAATTATAAACTTAGTAACGCGTCTGAACCAAGTAGTTTTCTAATCTATAAATTTAAATCGATGAAAAGGTTTTTTTTGTCTAGGGATTACGCGAGAAGTTTATAGGCATTTTTTGTTAGTTAAAAACAACTTTTTCTTAAATAGTAGGTGTTTCAACCAACTTTTATCTTTGTACATAACTGTGATATGTAAAATCGTCAAAAAATTGGAAGACCCAATCAAGTGACGCCTTGATAAAGCAGTTTAATCTCAAACAGTCTCCAAATTCTTTTAAAAAATCAATTTCAGAACTACTAAGTTTCTTACTTTTCCGATAAAGCAAAGTTTTTGTATTCAGATATTAAGTTTGTTTCCATAACACGTTAAACCTTGTAAGTTATTGTTTTACATCATCACGCCGTGTACATATGTCATCTTTTCTTTCAAACATTCAAAAAATGGAATATTTATGTGGTTTTTCATTCAGTCAAACTTCGGTGATGAATATCATAGGTAATAATAAATTTTTTATACCTTACTGACGTTTCGTCTTCTGATTTCATATTGAATCAGAAACACAGAAATTAAATTGCTCACAAAGTTTGATGCCACCACCACCATAATTTCAATATGTTTATATACTTTAGCAAATTGATTAAAAAAGTATAACTTTTCAAGTATTAGAACGACTCTTAAAACCACTCTTCCCGTGAAATACGAATAATTACAACTCTACTCGAAAAATACGAAAGTACGAACGACTCTTCTCGTAAAATCCGAATGCACGAATAACATTCACGAGAGATATTGAAGTTGAAAAACTACTTATTTGCTACGACAAACTTGGATATTTACCGCGGAAAAAAAAGAAGCTGAAAGCTACTGAAACTCATTCCAACATTTTTCTCTTCAACCACACCAACCTTTCTCTCTAAAAAGTACTATCCAAAAATTTCCTCCTAAGTCACCCCAACCTCTCTCTCTAAAAGCACCAACCATTGTCAATCAAAAAATTTCAAATCCAACCTCTAAATTTTAATATCGAGTCTGAATGCAACTTGCAGTAAATTCACACTAAATTCTTTTCTAATAAAAATTTTTCCAGCGACTTGTAGATTTACTTTCTAAGATTGAAAGTAGATTGGACTCTGTATTACTAGCAAGCGTTTTGTCAGACGTACATAAATTTTGCTAACGTAATATTCGACTCTCTGAACTCAAATGTAAACAAAATATTTTACCTCCGATTATTTTTCGCTGATTTCTGGGTGTTTAAAAATTGTCTATTTGGACACGCCTTGGACCAAATTATGCGCACTTTGAAAATTTTATTCAATATGCTGAAACCGTAACACGAATTTTTTTATGTCTAAATAAAATTCACTAAAGAGTGAATGCATTGACAGGACGACCTTCGTTATTGATGATCATGATTTTGTTACCGCAGTCTAAACCCAGAATTTTTTCGATCGATGTTTTGAATCCGAACTCTGACCTCTCCACAATGTTAATCTCGGTTTCCGTCGCTACTCATGGTTCGAAAAGCTTTTTTGATGGATCCAGTTTTTGTGGGACCACTCAGCCTTAAAACAAATTAAATGGACCAAACGATCTTGCGCCGAAAACTTTTGGTCCACATGGTCCAAAACCAAAAACGGCTTCGGCCCACACTATCTGAACCAGGGCTCTTTCGGTCCACACGTTCCTACACCAAACTTTTTCGTTCCACGCGGTCTGAATCCGGATTTATTTCGTCTACACGCTATGAATTAGGATTCTGTCCGTCGCATGGTCACGTGGTCTTAAAACATGGTCACATAGTCAAATGGTCTTAAAACGGAATTCTTTTGTCCACACGGTCTGAAAACGGATTGAAGAAGTCCTCAAGGTCTGAACATACCATATTCTGGTCCCAACGTTCAGATCGTGCTATGTTTTGGTCCAAAAGGTCTGGGCATTAAACTACGAACTCGACCCGAGGAAACACAGCCATTTTCCTTAAAATATCAGAAGGACTTCAAACTCAGTTTTCTTAAATAATACACAAAAAATCTACTTGTAATTTTATCTTTTGTCCTTATGAGTCACTCTCAAAACTGATTTTCCGCTATTTGACTTTTGGTTTTTCGTTAACTTATTTTCCTTTTTTGAAAGGAAGGCAAACTTCACTACCGAATAACATAATTGTAGAGGGCACGAAAAACGTATCAACTTCTATTTTTGAAAGAAGTTTTTAAGTTTCAGTTTTCTCGGTGAAATAAAAACTTAATCTAATGATCAGCTTTTTCAAAATGAGTTAATTTTATCAATAAAAGATCATCTTAGGTCATACAATTTTAGCTTGAAATTGAAAGGTTGAGTTTTTTCAGAAAACCTACCTGATTTTTTATATTTCCTTGCGTTCATTGCTAATTTCCATATGTTTGTTTGTTTGTTTTGTATGCTTTGGCTTTTGTCTATTCTGTTTTTCTATTTATTTGCTTGTTTGTTTTGTATGCTTTGGCTTCTGTCTACTCTGTTTTTCTATTTTTAAAACTATCTGAAAATTATTTTTGGATGGAGGTCAAATGCCAAAAAACAATTGTTCCTCTTGATTAGTGGAATTAAAACAAATTTTATGCTCTCTTATAAATGTTTGAAAATTGCTTAAACTGCCAATTTGAAACGTTTGCTAGCTTCCAAAAGTTAATTTTCAAACGGAATTAAACTCAAACAATTTTACTGCGTAAATCAAGTTTTGTTTTCGAGATAAAATTTTCTTCAAATTAAATTTGCAGGCAAAATTGACTTTTTTGTGTATAACCGAATCCTGAGTGCTCAAACTTTGCACTTTCTTCTGTTTTCTTCGATATTTTTATGGAAAACCCATAAAGCAATTTTTGTGTTATTGGATACCTTATATGTCGTGGGCAGTATCAATATATAGTCAGTATGAGAATTTTTTTCACGTCGGTCGCATCGCAAAATGCAAGATCATAAATGCCTCGAAGCCTAAAAGTTTTGAATTGGCATGAGCATGTCGTAAGACCTCTTCCTCGAAAAGAACCTCACCTAGAAAACTGATATTTCAGTTCACTCCCAACCTTATGTACAACCAGTAGCAGAATGCAATGTATAATTTTTAGTGTCCAGTAGTGTTGTTATACCCACGGTTTGACTAGGCTGTGTAAAGTGGATTGAGATTCTAAGTCTTGCGTAAGAAAATAAGAAGAGTTATATCAACGTATTCATTCTGTTAAACTGTTGTCTGTTGGATTCCGATCTGACCTAGGAAAACAAGGGAGTGTCAGAAACTCATAATAACTAGTATATAGCTGGTTAAGTTTAATACTTACGTATTTATAACAGACTTCTATAATTTATGTATTTATACCAACTGGTTAAGTAGCGCCAAGAGATAAATAACTAGAATACTTTGGTTCATGTTCACGTTTTAGTACGCATGGCATCTAGTCCCTACAACGGGCTTCCTTCTTATATCCAACTGGATAACACTGCCCCTTTACACTTATTTTTCATTTCCCTCAATCTGATCTTTTGGAGTTTCCTTGGTAACGTCTTTAGATGACGATAGCTTGTTTTGTATTTCTCGTTCTCTTTGGAAAGTCATTAAGTTTTTAATCAGCGATATTTCTTGTAAAATACTCATTGCTGACTCGAAACTCTTTAGGAATTCGGCGTCAGGAGTGGTTGTTCGTGCTGGTCGATCAATTACATAAAGCGAACTGATTGCTCTTCCTGCATGAGTAGTCAGTGGTGGCGGTTTCTCTTCGTGGCATTCCTGGATTGTGTTTTGGGAATTGTTGTCTTTTGTTCGCTTGATGCTCTAATGTGTTCTGGATTTCAGTACAATGGACTGATAATGAGAGCGAAAAAACCTCATGTGGTTCTTCCCTAGATGTGGCTACTGTGGTTTCGGTATTTTTCGGTGTTTGTACTATTTGTATTTGTCAGATTACATTCTTGCTTCTGGTCCTTTGGTCTTCGATAGTGCTAATAGGTATGGCATTTCCGAATTTCCCCGCTAAAGTACTTGTACGCGCCCTAAAAGAACGGCGACACATTTGTTCAAATTCTTCCGGTGTACGTTTGGTGTCTAGTTTTTTTGCGTCTGGTTTTTTCGGCGAAGGTGTTTTTCGGTTGAGTTCTTGATCGGACGACAGAGAAATTGACGTATTACATTCGAATTGAATGTCTTCATTTGCTAGTTTGCTCTTTTTCATTGGGCTTCGGTTGCCAATTGGCTTGTATTGTAGATAATTTTTTTTGTATCGTCCTTCTTTGCAGTTTGTTTGCTTATAGGGTTGGCAGTTTTAAATAGCTTTTCCGGTCCCAAATTACGTCGGTTCAGTGATCGTGTAATTATCTGCTCGAGATACTTTAGTTGTGGTTTTTTCGGGCTGGTCTTTTTCTTTTGTACTTCAGGTAACGTCTGGTTTGTTGTTTTTTTAGGGTTGGTTAGGTCTATCTTCGTTGAGGTTGTTTTGCTGCTAGCATGTCCGTGTTGCGCCGATTCACAATGTCTCGCGTTTGTTTTGATTTTTAATACTGAAACACGAGGTTTTGCTCTGGGCAAGTGCTTATACGAAACAAAATTTTTAAGAGCTGCCGGTCTACATTTCCCGTATACACGTGGATCCGGTACGAATGCGAGACCATCGTGTCTAATTACTCGTGCTTGTTTTCCGGCCTCGCAAACCCAAGCGTTGTGGGGTGAACAATTAACAATATTACCATTTTCATAGATTTTAAATTGTGCCCCGAAAATCCCTGTTTTTTTTTGCTTTTCTTGCAATGTTATCGGTTTTTCAGGCTATTTGTTCGATTTTTTTTCCAAGTTTAGTGTTGATTGTAGTCTGCGGACCTTTAAAACGATCTTTGAGGAGTACTAGTTGAGCCCTTTCAATATTTGGTTTTTCCTGGTTCGTTAGGGTACGAATAGGTTTTCTTGTTCTTATTTGCGATATATCGTTTTTTGAGTTTTCTTTTAAGAACTTGCATTTTTCATTTATCAAATCATATGGAATGTTAGATAAAGGTAAGTGCGCACCTATAGGAACTTTCTCCATTAGTTGACGGTCGATTTCGTCATCACTTGGATCCCAACTGTTCGCGCCGGCTGGTTGTTGGTGGGGTTTGTTTTCTTCTTCTTCATCCCTGATGCTGCTAGTGTTTCGTTCTCCGTTACCCTGCATGCGGCTTCTGAATGCCGTGAGGATCGGTGTGGGGCTTTTAGACGTGTCTGGCAGGTGTTGGTGATGGCGTTATGTGACATCCAAATTGTCTTCGCTGTTGGCATCGCCATTCCACATTGCTTCTGCCGTTAGAGGTGGTTTTGTCTAATCAAGATATCTTCGTGTTTTCCCAAGATAGGTTAGATGATTTAGGAGATGTGGCAAAACTGTTCAACGGTGTGTTCGGTTTTCTACCAAATTGTGCTTCAAATGGCGATATTTTTGTTGTGGCATTTGGTGATATTCTTAAGTTTTAATGAGTTCGGCCACATCGGAAGCAAGTTCATATTGTCTATTTCTATTATCAATTTTCATAACAGAGAGTCGAGTTCTAAGTGTCCTTATCAATCTTCCCACCATGCATATAGAGCGATGATCGTCCACTGGTACAAATATTAGTTTAATACTACGGTTTTTACGATGAAGCATAAATTTTTTCGCCCTAAGCCCTTGTGCTTGGTCACGACGAATGTTTCTTGGGTTCTCGTGGTCGACAATGTGTGTTTGCAAAATTGGAATTATTGTGTCTGCTTTATTATTTAATACTACGTTGGCCGACGGAATTCGAGAGAACCGATCGAGCCCTACCAGCATGTAGAACTCTTTTTTTTTTCGTCTGGCAGCGGCCCTGCGAAATCCAACTGGATTTTTTCGTTGGGTTCTACTACTGCGTCTAGCGCCGTGAAATGATGTTTTCCTTAGATGACTTTTAGGTTTTTACTTTTTTTCTCGACACTCTTTGCAGTTCTGAGCCGTGGCCACGAAATCCCGGTGCAGATACGGATACCACACGTGTTTGGCTGCCTCGAGCATCACACTTTGTCCCGGGTGTTTTAGTTGGAGTGAACCCACAAGGATTTGGCGCAGTTGTTCGGGTATAACTGCTCTGTCATCATACAGGAGTGTTCCATTTCTCACTGACAGTGTGTCTCTGAAGTTGTAATAAATAGGATCGTAGCATGATTTCAGTGTCTTCCATTTTTGTGAACGTACCATGCTAGTAATGGCTGTTGCCTCCGGCGGCCGCTATGAAGTTGGTATCGAAGATTTTTCTTAAGTGACGTGTAGATATCGGTACGTCCTCCTCTTCCGTTGTGGGGTCTCTTCCTGGATCGTTTGCCACGAATGATCAGTTTTTTCATTGGGTACTCTCCTGAACGTTTGGCTGTCCTTGGATGGAATGACTTGATAGGATGTGTCGTAAAGTCTTTAGGCTGTTGTCTGAGTGTGTTGAATGATGCGTTGTTATTTAGATGGAACGAAACAACCGTTTGTGCTCAGATGTGGCATTTCCTTAATATTCTTCTGAATGGTGGTAATGACATACCGGACGCACTGTTCAATTGTCGGTTCATTATGTTTTCAACGGATTGTTTCTTAGAGATGATTTTTGAATTCGCAAATTTTGAATTAAGATGAACGCAACTGGAATGCGGCAATTGGTTTTCACAGTGAAAAATGTTTGTGTTGCAATCGTATTTGAAGCAATGCCATTCTCGTTCTGGTTGATCGATTGCGTGCCTAGAAATCCGTTCGGGTTTGAGGTCATTGCTAGATTTGAGCATGTGCTGTCTTGAAATTCAAGGCATGCTATGAAATCGTCAATTAAAGCGACCACGAAATGTTCGTCCTAGTATGCGGGTGGTTGAGGTTACCCCTCCAGATGTCTCAAAATATAATCAATTAACCCCATTTTGCTAGCTGTTAGGTGTCTTATTTCAAAATCAAATGGTATTAATCGGTCTATCCATCTGGTTAGCCTACTTTGCTAAATTTTATGATTTTTATTGCATTGTAGAGCGCTGATTATGGCTTGGTGGTCGGTAATTAATGTGAATCTTCTACCATATAGGTAATATTTGAAATGCTCTACTACCAAACTGCTGCAAGCAGTACTAATTCGTTTACCGAGTTCTTTTTTTGCTTGTATTAAGAAAGAATTAGGCATAGGAAATTGTAGCCCAGCCATCAGGAGGTTCTTGTTCCATTGCACACCCAATACCGTCTCGACTTGCGTCGCACACCACTCGCGTTTCTCGATCACTTACGAAATGACGATTTTATGTTATATTATGAACTGCGTCTAAAATGCTTTTCAAAGCTTTTTCGTGACTGTCGTCCCATGTAAAATGGAATGTTTCGCCGAAGACAGCAATGGGCGGAGCGGCGTGTATAATTGCGCTAATTTGGCAATGAACTTGTTCAAAAGGTGTAGCGATACCATGAAGCTTTTTAGCTGTTTGAAAGGTTTTGGATGATTTAGTTTTAAGATTACTTCCGTTTTCTACTGCATTGGAACTGTGCCATATTCATGGATGACATAGCCCAACCATTCGAGTTGTTTACATCAAAATTTACTCTTGTCTAGTGATTTTGCAATATTTTCGACGTCCGGTTTGTCTTAGATCTTTTTAATTTTTTCATATGATCTTTTTTCGTACCGTGGGATATAATCAATATATCATCCAAAAAAGCAAGTGTGTCTTTCTCATTATTCAGTGTTAAGTCGATGGCTTTCTGGAATTTGGCAGGAAGATCAGTTAGGCCAAAAAAACCTGTTTGAAACTGATATGTGCCTGTGGCCTACTCCCCAATTATACTAAAATCACAATGTTACTGTGTAGCCTCGTCGAGTCTTAATTGACTATAAGCATATCTAAGATCAATTGTTGAAAACAGTGTGTTGCCCGCCTTGTTGCGGCCTTCTTGCGCTGATTGAGCCATATTGTCGAGTAGTAGTCTATATTAGGAATCTGTACTTATTTTTGTGTCTCAATTTGTTAATTTGTTTTGAATCCATTGCTAACTTAATGGATTAATCTTTTTTTACTGTAATGGCAATAGGGCTTATAAATTGCTGGTCTCTACGTTTTTCCATTTTTACAATGTGCCCCTTGTCTATAAAGGATCTGATTTCTTGCTCCAAGTTTAGTTTTCTTGGATGTGTAAGTGAATTCTCCTGCCTTTTTGTGTCAGTGCTTTGAATTCCTTTTGAAATTTCGCGTGGATCATGTAATTTCGTGCTCTACCGATTCTTGTACATAACCCAGGATATGTAGATTTTACACAGTTGGTTTTTTTCGAGTCTGAACATTGTGTATCCTCCGAGATAACGTTTACTGACTTACCAAATGGTTTTTGTTGCAGTTGTTATTACCACTCCGATTAATGGTAGGATGTTTTTAAGGGTAGTATGTTTGCTCGAATGTCTTCTACCACTATCAGTGAGGTTGTGCTGACTGTCCATCCCCTTGATTCAATGGGTGCAATAATTCGTCCACACGATGCGATTTCATACCCATTATATCAGACATTTCTATTTGCCTCGTCGTTTTCAATTGTTTGTATCCCTTTGGCTGACTTTACTGTCGTTATAATTAGGTTTGTCGTCTCTGATTAATAAACAATGTAGGTGATCCTGTATCTGCGATAAATACCAGATTGTTTGGTCCACATCTAACCCGCACTAAATGTGTTTTCAGATCGGTCTCTTCGATTCGGCCTACTATTTTGCTTTCAAAACGGATTGAATTCGTTGTTGAATCATCCGGGTGGACGAGTTTCCTACCTTGGATGAGGTTGCCTGCCTGCAGGTAGTTAGCATAGGCTGCTACGTCTGTTTTTTGAGGGGATGAAACGGATGTCTGATCATCTTGAATAGCGTTTACATCCGAGGACTTACATAATTGCGCGTAGTGTCCACGTTTGGTACACTTATTGCATATTTTGTCTTTGGCGGGACATTGTTGGAGGTGCCCCGAGCCAAAACGGTTGCCGCATTTGAAGCATCGTTATTTTTGCTCTGTTGGTTGTCTTTGGGAGTTTCCCCGCTGTTGCTGTGATTGTCTTCCTCGTTCCCCTTACCGGGTAACAATCATTGTTGTTTCCTCTTCTCTGGATGAAACCAACTGGTTCTGTTTTCATGGTTGTCATTTGAGTAGTCGATGTTAAGTTTTGTTTCCGAATAAGTAATTGCTTTTCCAAACTTTTTTCTCTTCTGGTTGCGTATTCTAATGCCTGCTCCGTATTTATAACAGACGTATTTATAACAGACTTCTATAATTTATGTATTTATACCAACTGGTTAAGTAGCGCCAAGAGGTTGAGTAAATATAATACCATGGTTCATGTTCATGTTTTAGTACGCATGGTATCTAGTCCCTACATTGGGTTTTCGTCTTATATTCAACTGGATAACAAGTGTATTAAGTTTAATGTTCGGTTCAAGTCCTCGAAATATAGTTTTTGTGACGTCGCTTTTTGTTTAATGGTTGGCTCTTGAATTAAAGCGCAAATTATGCTGCCCATTAAAAAAAAAGAAATATCTGATCTCAGTTTCAACAGTGTTAGATTTACCTCGAAAAACTGCCAATCATAAAAATGATGATTTGTATTTTGGAACAGTTATTTTTTTCTAACATCAGTTGTCTAGTCTGTTTGCGTGCCACATAAAATCATTATGTTTTGTCTGCAGCGAGAAGACTAAAGGGTGCACAGATGAGGCTCTGGACTTGTCGCGCAAGATGCACACGGAGTACAGGACCAGGAACAAATTGAACGACATCAAAACAAACGAGCTACTCAGTATGTACACCTCATATCACCTGTAAAAGGCACATGTACGTCATCCAATTTTTGATTGGCGGGGAGAGGAGGCGACTATTATTTGCGAATGATAAACATATGAATATAAGTACACGGGTTGACAAAATGCTTATCATACAATTTTCAAATCTGAAAAAAATTCTCGTCATACTATTTCATACATAAAAAAACACTATGAACATTTCCTGATACTCATTTTTTCATACTATGAAATGTTATGATCGGCATTTTTCCATAGTCTAGATTTAAATCATATATTTTAAATAATACAATTCTTACCAAAAGAAAAAAACTGCGTGGCTACCATTTTTTGTCTTAAGAAACTGTATGAGAAGCATTTTCCATACTATGAAATGTTATGATAAGCATTTTATCAATAGTCTGAAATAGATTAAAAGCTTTTATTAATACAATATTTTCCAAAAAAGTAGAAAAAAGTAGCATAACTACCATTTTTTGTACTAAGAAAACGTATGAAAACCATTTTTGGTATATGAAATGTTATGATGGCATTTTTTCAATAGTCTGAAATATAATAAAAGCTATAATTATTACAATTTTTTCCAAAAGACAGTTTTTCCAAAAGTTTTTTTGCAGTAAGAGATTGTATCATAACCATTTTTCATACTAGGAAATGTTTTGATAGGCGGTTTTTGAATAGTCTGAAAAATTCTCATTTAATATATTTTTTTCCGAAAAAATTAAAGAAAATAGCATGATTACCAATTATATACTATGAATTATATGATAAGCTTCTTTTTCATATTATGAAATTGTATGATAACTTTTTTTTCATACTATGATATATTAGGGTATGCCTTTATACCATCGTCTGGAATTAAAGTAAAAGCTTTAAATAATAAAACCTTTTTAGAAAAATGGAAAAAAACAGCATTATTAAGAGTAATGAACGTAGTTAAGACTCTTATATAGGTCTTGCTGATATTTTTGTTTTTTTTTCTCGAAACGTTTTAAAATTAATTCTCTACTAACTACAGTGAGCATGCATACACATTGATGCAGTTTTGAAAGCACTTAGGTATATATGCATTTTTTGAGTTCAACTGAAATTCATCTGCTGAAAGTGACGTAAATAGCACTCTCCAAATACTAAAGTGGAAATGGCGCGAAAAAACATGAACGGTTTCTAGTTGCGAAAGTGGAATTTAACTTTCATTTTTCTAGCGAAGAAAAATTTTACCTTTTGATCCAGTTTTCTCTAGTTGGGTTCATTATATCAAAAAAGGCCAATTACAAATTGTTCTAGAAACTCAAAGAGCTTAATGGGCATCTGATTTTTCTTTGCAAATCTAGAGTTGAATTTTTTTCAAGATAGTCAGTGTTTTTTATGTCTGTTTGCGTTCATTGTTTTTTCCTAATTTTTGATTGGTTATGTTTACCTTCTTTCTACTTTAAAAATGGTATGATAAGCTTTTTTTTCATACTATCTTGCATTTAAAAACATTTTTTTTCAACAATTTCTCAACAACGAAGACGAAATAGGAGATTTAAAGTTAAACCCATGCTTTTTCTAGCAATAACAAAAAATAGACAACAGAAGTTCTCAATTGTTAAGAAGCCATTAGCAAAAAAATACGACTAGCATTATTTAATAAAACTTTTTTTCATTTCTTTTTTTTTTCAATAAAAAAATACTTTCGCAACATTCAATACACAAAAAAATATGATGAGTTTATCAAACATCGACAACCCCGGACATCGAAATGTATTGTTTGTTTTACAAAAAGGTTTCTTACCCCTCAACAAACAAATTGAACCAAATTTATATTTTGCAAAAATAAGAATCTATAAATGCATTTTTGGTCAATAAGCGGCGACTAATTTATTGACAGATCAAGAGATTACAGGAAACCTCAGAAATTTTGATATGTCCTCGACGCTTTATTTGTAATCAGCGCGTAAGTTTTGTCTCAATTGAGTAAAAGTGTCTGAAAACTTACTTTGAATTACTTTGGGAAAAAGTATTGTAAAACTCTTACTAGTAAAAAACCAAATGGACATTTTAAAAATTTCATATCGAAATGAATTTTTTGGGAAAAGTTTTATGGATTCTGTTTTGTGCTTCTAGTTTTACCTCACTGTGCAAAGTAGCCGAACTAAAAAGCAAAGTAGTTTAGAAGAACGGCATATTGTGTTGGGAAAATTTAGTTCCGGTTGCAAACTGAGTTTAACAGAGAGTCAGTTTTTGAACAGTTTTGAACAGTTTTTGTAGTGTGTCCAATCACGACGTTGCTTGTTTTTGTTTACTGCTCAACCTCAGTCTTCAATTTGGTTCAAATGATTGAATTTGTGTTTTCACTGGCATTTGTCATGATGGAACTCAAAAAGCATAAGAGTGTAGCAACCAGTTTTTCCTTAATTAGGCTGAAAGTGAGAATTATATAAAAAATCTTTTGTACATTAGATGCTTTTTTCAGATGAAATTTAAAATAATGACAAATTTTACAATTTTTGTGAGATAAACCAATTAAAAACGGTCAGCAAAATTTTTTCATTACCATAGGTGGTATCAATCAAAACATCCAGGATTCCAAAAAAAACTGACATTTGTTCTTTAAAAACACTCTCTTCTCAAGAACCAAAACGAGCCGAGATATTCACACCAAACTACCATAATTATGATATAGGTAAGTTGTTTTGATTGCAATAATAAGCATTTCGATCTGCACTTCTTCAGGAAAAATGGGGCAATGATTTTTAAAAAAACATTTTAGCATATTCAACCTTCAGAACAAAACTTTCTTCAGATACTGGAGGAAACCGCTGAAATTTTGACTTGTTTACTCGTAATTTTTTTTTTGTTCATAAACGTTAAAAATATATTTTGAATTGCAATCTTTTTATAGTCCCGAAACCAAAACGTTTTTTTTTCTGGGAAACACTTATAATTTCTGGGAAACAGCAAAACGTCGATTTATGAATCGAGCTCAACTAACTATTGTTAATAATTGCATCTAAAAGTACACTAGCGTCAAAATACGACATGTTGAAACCCTTTTTCAGAACTTCAACTTTTCAATATTTTTTTTCAAAAACTAGGAAATAGCGCAAAATTATTTTTTTAGACAATACGTTCGACAGTTTAAATGAAATGTTAGAAATTGATGTCAGCCATGGCTTTGTTTTACCGCAGAAAGGAAGAAACAGTCAGTAAAAAGTCCCATAATTGTGGGAAGTGTCATGCAAAACCTTCGTCAATATTGGAACTTGAAAAATATTGCCTTTTCTCAAAAAAAAACTTTCTTTCTCGCAAGAAATGTGAAACAAAATAAAAGATTTGAAACCTCACAGGTCATGCAAAACAAACGTTTTAAAAAATAAGCAATTATCAAAAACTGTCAACTAAAAATTGTTTTCGTCATTCAGCTGGAGCGAGTCAGTGTTTTACAAAAGTAATTGATTTTTTTTTCTAAAAAATTGATAGTATTGATCGAAACATATTCAAAAACAAACTTGCGTTTATCTAACCGCGACAAGGAAAGATTTGCAAAATTAACGAGAAAATTTTTTGAATGTTTTTTTTTTAAAAAAAGTTCGTCAACGTCGCACGAAATATTCAGTTTTATAGAGCATTCAAACACTCAGACTTGTCATTGGTCGTTTGCTGAAAGTATCTGTCATAAAAACACAATCAATTGAAAAAGTTTGGGACAGTAACAATGACAACCCAGGATTTTGACCATAAATTTTTTTCGATAATGCTTATACTTTTCATTTCTTAGCAGCCCGGATAATTCACAAACTAATAATATATTACAACTCAAGCGATTAATAAACCACACTTAGTTCATTCAAAATTACCCAAACTTGCTTTTACTGATTTTTGACCACACAAATTTTCTTTTGAAAAAACTTATTTTACAATATTCTTATAAATGAACATTATATAACTATTTTACTGCCACTCAAAATGTCTGCAAACATATGCAATCCCTTGGAGCGTACTTAAAACTACC
This sequence comes from Symsagittifera roscoffensis, assembly GCF_963678635.1. Classification (NCBI taxonomy): domain Eukaryota; kingdom Metazoa; phylum Xenacoelomorpha; order Acoela; family Convolutidae; genus Symsagittifera; species Symsagittifera roscoffensis. The sequence goes on along the minus strand of NC_087067.1, from coordinate 55,034,488 downwards.
CAGACAACTTTTTAATTCATTTTCGATTATTTCAATTTTTCTATGGAAAGGGGTTTAACATAGAATTTTCGTACAAATTTCTGAATGAAATCAAAACCATGTTTTGACGGTAAAAGTGCACGCTATCATGAATTTGTTTTTGAACTCATAAAAAACCATCCGAACACATTTTAATTAGTTTTGGAAAAAATATACATTTTTTGAATTACTCGTCAACAGTATTCATGTATGGAAAAATTTTGATTAGCTTTTTTTTCGACCAAAATTAAAATATTGTTCTTGACATCATTTTATCTTTATCGTCAAAACGCCTCATCAGATATCCTATTTAAACACATTTTAAGGTCCCAGACCTATAACTAAACGATTTTTGAAGACTTTATTTCTTCTATAACGAAATTTTTATCGAACAATTTACATATATGAAACTAACTTGAAAAGCATTTTTTCGACCAAAAAAAACAAGTTTATGAAATTCAATATGCCGTCTTTTGTTATATATCCTTTGAAACATTTTTTAACGATTTTTGAAGACTATTTTTTTCTATCTTAAAATGTTTGTAAGGCAATTTTTATACATAAAAAAGTGAATGATAATGAGTTATGACCGATGTGGTTAACTCATAGAGTAATTTCGGATAGGATACACCGTCTGCTCGTCACGCTATCTTATTTTCGGCCGGATAGATTCGTGCAACTTCTTAGTCTAATACCGATCCTAATCTTACTCTTATACTTTCTAGTCTCACGGTGTTTAACTAGTCTCTGCTAGGCTCAATAGATCTAGGGTATACTGGTTTATTGCGGCTGCTGAAGCTCTCTTGGAGAGGCAACTAATTTCTAAGTTAAATTCAAATCTCTCTGGTGCTGAAATTACAAGTAATTTCAGCACTTACAAATAAGTGGGTTGTTAGTTAGATGGATTATGATTGGTTCATATTAAATACTTTACAGTGGTAAAATATCCATTTTATCCAATCATAAAATGTAGTTTAGATCAGGTTCCACCCATCCGGGTTTTACAGAGTTTTTTTTTGAATTATTTTTCTGCAATTCAAAGGATGGATGATGAACGTTGGTATTTGGCGAACATCATATTCATGTCCGGTTCCTCTTGTTAAAGAAGTTCCAGGACGCTGGAGTTAGGAATATCAATCGTTGTGTCGTCTCGTGACAACGACTGTGTTCCCCAATGAAATCAATCTGATTTCAAAATGGTTTGCTATGACGGGTTTTTCTGTATTATGTAGAGAACTTGTTTTGTGTTCAACCTCGTCTGGGAATGGCGTGGAGATCGTGTGTGGAAGGGATGCCTCGTAACTCGGATCTGCACGTATACTTGAACATCGAGGTGGTCATTGGTCTAGTTCAATGAAATCCTTTTCTGCGAAGTCAAGTCGTACTCTAAATCCTTTGAGTTGTGATTGTGGACGGCATATCGGTTGTGGTTAGCCATTCTTTGTTCGAGTGTGATGGGATCATTTTGTCTTTGGATATTCATCTTTGTTGTTGTGTGTTCATCTATATACTGCAAGGTATGATTTACATTTTATAAACTTAAGTTAGTTCCGTTTTTTAATCATGAATTTAGTTAGTTGTTTTCACAAAAGCATTTTGTTTTAGTTCGGTTATTTTGAAGAGTTACTCACCCTTGAGTACCTCTTATTAAAAATAGAAGTGTGGTCACAAAGCGTGGATGTAGCGCGGTGGGTTAGGCCGGCTATAGAGCACGCTCAGGACGTCCTCTTTGGTGGGTTAGGCCAGGAGTGGGAGTATGATTTCGTGCTGTTTCTTTGAGAGGTCCTGTTATGTGATAACGTTTTATGTTTGGTTTATGTTGGTCTTTCTTATGTTTCTTTGGTTGTGTCCTTTTTTTCAAAAATCAAATTGTTTTTGGTATGGGTTTGTCTTGCGACTTTTTTGTGTTTTATGATTTCTTTCTTAGACTTTATAATAGTCTTCAAAAGAAAAAATTATCCAGTTTTAAACTGCGTTAATCCGGTTTGGGTACCGTTGGTTTTCTTTTCTTAGTCATGCTGTTATTTTATGATTTGTGTGTTTAGTAAGCTGCGTTGGTTAGTTTGGTTTAGTATATAATTCCTTTCCAACCGGGTTAAAGGAAAGTTTCAAACTTGTTATCGCGTGTTAGAGTTGTTGAGTGTGAAAACTTGAAACTTAAAATCATTATTTAAACAATTCTTCGTGGGCGAGCTGTGCGAGTTTGGATAGAATTCCTGTGCAGTTGAAAGAAAATATCGAAAAGTTAGTACTGCATTTTCATTTTTTCAATTTATTACATAGAACTTCAATTTTACTGCCTTTTGGGGGAAAATTAAAGTTATAAATTTTCATCGTAATTAATTTTACTGCTTCATGGGGAAATAATTTATAAATTAATTTATTATAATTGGTATGAATTTTATTATATCATTTTGTGCAAGATATTAATGAAGTTTAGAAGATTTTTTATTAAGTTTATATTTTTATTTTTCTTTTCTGTTTTTGCAGATGATCGTGGTATGAAGACTAGAAGTGTAAAAGAAACATGAATAAAGAATGGTTGGTACTAATTTAAATTTATTAGTGAAGAGTATTTTAAATTATACTTAGCTGGTTAATCGTCTGGGAAAAAGCCGTGGGGAAGATGTCGTGTATCATGTCCGATGTTGTTAGTAATTTAGCTAGTATGCAAATGATGTTTTTAGTTTGGAGCAGCGGCCAAAGCAATTGAAGTGCTTTAATGGTTCTTAGTTCTTCGGTGTCTACTGCAAACTCGTAAGGTGTGTTTTGAATGAGGTTATATATTTTGTGATTATATTTAGTATTGTGAATGAATTCTAATATTGGGATTTCTATAGGCTGGATAAATTCATGTAGGATAAGGAAGGGTCTGGATTCTTCGGTGTTAAAGGTCTTCGTGATGGGACAAAATATATACATTTTTGTTACTGGGTCATAATTGCGGAGGATGCCGTGGAGGTTAGTATCCTTGATGCAATAAGTGAAATTAAGAAAAAATGGTCAAGTGTACTTCGAGTTAAGAAACTGAAAACGATGGTGTGGTTGTCTTGATGGAGTATGAAAATCAAAATGATTTTGTATGAAGCGATAGTATGTATATGTATGAGTCTGTTTAGTGCGTAACATAATGTCGTGTGAACAGTGCAAATCGCGTTCATATGGTGCAAGGAAGTGAAAGGTTAAAGAAAATAACTGAAATTTGTCTTTGAAACTTTCGGAAGCTTGAATATCATTTAGTGCTTCAGAAATGATGTGATCATATTTTCTATCAAAAATATTAAGTGTGAATACATATGACGTTTTGATGAAAAATTTTTCTGTTAGTTGTGGGTTAGCGAAGCGGTCGTCATCTAAAAATTGGTCTTGATTAGTTCGGATGATATTATGGTCGTAATATTCTATTGTAAATTCGTTAGCTCGGGGTGCAGTGAATGTTTTTAGTAATTTTCTATATCCTACATAAGTAAATTGTCTAGGTGTTAGTGTTGCGGTGAGTCTATATAACATATTTCTTTTTTTTCTATGTCGTCATGAGTACTAGATAGTGGCAGGCAAAGGGGTTAGTGAAATGATAATATGAAGTGTGGGCATTAAAACATGTTCATCTACAAAACTACGTGTGTCGTTAGTGTCGTTAGGTGTATTTAATGTATATTGTGGAAATGAGGGTAAGGCGATTGCTAGAAATCTTTTGTGTTGGTGTGTTGTGGGTGATTAATATATTCACAGGCTGTTCCTGGTTTGGTCGGGAATGGATGTTTCGGGAATTTCCTTTTAAAAGTGCGATAAGCTCGGTTAGTGCTATTAGATGTTTCGGTGGATGTGGATGATTGTGCTAATGATGCAGTGTAAGCTGAGGAGGGTGTAGGAGTAGGTGGGTTTGAGGATTCTATTGTGGATGAAATTTGATGTATGGTGAGGGTGTTAGGGTGTATTAACTGTTGTTGTAGGGTGATAAAATTATCGAGTTCATGGGAAATTTGAGGGGTATCTGGAGAGTTATTAGATGATCGGTCGGAATGAAGTGGAGGGTAGGTTGGGGTTACATGCGAAGCGTAAGAAGGAGTGGAAACGGATGGGAGTGAACTATTTGGTGGGATTGGTTGAAAAAGAGGTTTTGAAAAAACTGAGGAGTTGGTTTGAAAATTATTGGATGGAGATGGTTCGGAGTCTGAAAATTGTCAGGGGTTTCTATATTAGGGTTATTAAGTTGTGAGATGGAGTATAAAACTGAAATATCTGAGTTAGTATCCGAATTCGTGCTTGATGATATATTAATAGTTGGGAAATCAGGTGGTGGGAAAGCAAAAAGTGGGATTATTGGGACTAGAGTGTGGAGGTTGGTTGGGTGGGAGTTTGAGCGGTGTAGGGATCCAAGTTTTTGGCTCATCGTGGGCTAAAAAGAATGATTACTTTGAGACTGAAAAGCGGTGGTATGGGGTTGTTCTATAATTTGTTCATATGTATTATCATCTTGTGAATGATGTGTCATTATATGTTGTATGGGACTTTGTGATATATTTGGTCTAAAATTTGGGTTATTTGTTATTGCTAGGTTTCGGAAATTACGTGGGACTAAGGATAATGGATGGTTATATGCTAGGGGTGGCAACTGTGGTGCGGTAGGTGTTACTTCTATTTTATTATGTTCTTCGTCGTACGTGTTCTGTCTTGTCGCTATTTTTGTATTATATTCTTTTATTTGTGCGTCTAGAAGAATTTTGTTTATTGATGAAGAAAAAATTCCAAAAAAAACCTGCAAATAGTATGCGTGCTACACTTGCTTGTCTATTTACTTGTGTGTGTATAGCGCATGTGTTATAGATTCCTTTTAAAAGTGAAAAAAGAAATCCTATAAAGTTAAACATTGCGTATAGGATAGTTAATTTTTCTAAGATGTAATAGGGCCATCCTAGAAAATCGAGAATTTCATTTTTTAGGGTAACAAAGCTAAAACTATTTATAGGTGAAATATCTTGTGGTCTGTATTTTTCACCGTTTAGATATATATAGTCTTTAATGTCTTTAAAATATCCGCTATAATCTTGTGTATAAATATCTGCAAATCCTGCGGTTTCGGCAAGTTTTCGTAAACTTTGATCAACTGACTGTCTTTGTATAGTTTCCATTTGTGTTAATAATTCTTGGAATTGTTGTGTTCTAATGTGGTGTTGGATATCTGATTTAGAATATATTCCAACTGATTTGTAAATCAATGTTTGGATTACGAGCATTAGCTCTGATGCTTTCGGGTGAAAATTTTTTGAGTGATTGCATTAACGTAGGGTATGGAGTAAGAAGATAATATTTATCGTCATCAGGATTCAATTGTACCACATTGTGGCTATTTTCTGATCCACATGGGACTGCGGTATCCCAAAAATGTGTTCGTCTTGAAAGTCTGTCAACAAAATGTACTTTATAGAAGATAGGGGTTCTTTTATAGCAGCGTTTATCTTCAAAAACATATAGTGGTCATACTTTTTTGGTACAGGTAAAAAAACCCTAAAATATTGCCTTCGTAGTCTAGAAAATGTGATCTATTTCCTGACAAAAAGTATCCTGCGTAGGGTAATTTTAATACTGCTAGTGCGAGTGATTGTAGGATTTGTGTCCTTTCTAGTTCGCATAGTTGGTGAAGTGTTTCTAATTCGGAGAGTGACATTTCTTGAAAAATTCGACTAATTGTGTAGTCTAACTTCATATCTAAGTGATTATCATAGTGGATATTACCAAAATAAGTGTTATTCATTAGTGATAGTTTTTGTAGACGTGTACTTCTAGTGTCATGTGGCTTTAGTTTTCCACCAGGCTGACCTGTGCTTTTTTGAAAGTTAACTGGTATATATGATGTTCCTTCGTTTAGAGGGTGACCTGTGGCATAAGGGTCAAATTTTATTTTTCCAGTGTTCATGTCGAAACCTTTTTCGTATTCAACTAGTATTTCAGAATTTTGTGTTTTGTAAAGTGGGTTCCTGTATTTACATGCGATTTTTGTTTCTTGTTATATTTGGAAACGTGTTAATTTATTTTCTATATTATGGATATTTCGAAAATCAGTACTTTGTTTTGGTGATGGATGGACTTGTTCGTATGGAATTGATTCTATAAAATATTTTTCGTGAAATTTTATCATTCGAGCGCGTATTTTCGCTACTTGAAATGTTGTGCATGTATCTTCGGGAAACCAAACAAGTGTTGCTTGTGTCCGTGTTGTAGGATCACAATAACCTTGATCGTTTTTACAAGGTAATCTAATTCCTTGATAGATCATGGTGTTGTCGGATAAATCTCGTGTGAGTTGTACTTTTTCGAGTTGTTTTTTCCAATCGAAAAACATTATTTCTTGATATCCTTAATTTTTTGTTTCTGCTTTGCAGTTTGATGGATTATTCATTCCAATGTGTGATATCTAGTGTTTATCGTGTATCTCATAAGTTAATCTTCCGTGTGCGCCGTTGTATGGGTATTTTTCATCTAGTTTTATATGTCCTTGATATCTTTCAAGTTCTGCTTGATGTACAGAATCGGCAAAGACTTGAAAATATACTAGTTTTCTGTCGTTGTTTTTATTTCTTGTGATGTTTAGTTTGAGTAGCTCGTTTTTACAATTATCGGGATTTAGATGTAGAAGTCCTTCTATATTACTTTGGTAGAATGATTCGTGATCAAGTCGGTTTTTATTTCCGTTTGAAACTTGTGAACATTGTACTTTCTTTTCGGAAAATGTTGCTGTAAATTTATATCCTGCGACTGTTGTTGCTCGGGCTTTTGAATACAGTGTCGCTATTACATTTGTAGTTTCTATAGCTTTTGGTTCTGTTTCGCATTGTGATACTTGATTTTTTGCATATATTTGTAGTGTTTTTTGTTCGTTTTCTTCACAATCGTAGTGTGTTACTAATAAGTCCTGGGATCCTGTGCGAGGAGAAGGATTTATGTTCTGATCGGAAAATTTTAGAAAAAAAATTTGTTGAAATAATAATATTTTTAGAATATACATGTGTATGATAATCCTGAGTATGGGTTATAAAATGTGATGTAACCAATTTCTTTTTGGTATATCTGTCGTACTTATATATTACTTCAGTTGTTATAAATGGTAGTGGTAGCGATTGAGCTGTTACATTGGGTGGGTTTAATGGGTAAGGGTGTTGAAAAATGTTAATAAGTTTAATCGTGATTTCGAATTTTAACTGGAGACTATTTTGTTTGAGTATTTGGATGTTATGGTCACGAATGTCTTCGTGGATATCTTGTCTATATTGTAGCCTATTGAGTGCCCAATTGTGGAGTCGGTTACTTTCCTGATGTTGTCCAAATAATTGTGGGGGTGGTTTGAATGTATTCCAATCTAATCTTAAAGGGATATTTGTTGATGATTGTTCTCGATATCTAGCGTCGAGGTTATTTGGAAAATTTAGAGGAAAAGGCGTCGGTGAAATCTGGCTTATTGATGGTGTTGATGGTAGTGATAATTTTTCTGGCAGTGATGATGATGTTGTGGTATCCGTAGAATTATCTATTGGGTCGTTTATTAAGTTTGGTTCACCTTGTGTAAATGAGTGCGTTGTCCAATATGGTAGTCGTGATGTTTGATTGGGAGGGTTAAAGGGATTGTCACGTATTTGTTCAGGTGTTGGTGTTGAACCTAAGTAATCTGAGGGTATACTTGAGGTGCTACGTTGTGAAAGAAGTAGGGGAGTTTCTGGTAATGTGCTATTTGGGTTTTCTGGAGTAATTGGTGATGGTGATTGGGGTATATCAAAATGAACTCGGGGTGTTTGAAAATTTCTATTTCGTCGTGGATGTATAATTTGTCTATTTATTTCAATTGTATTCTGATTTTGACTAATGTGTCTTATTCTACTTAATTCTTGTGGTAATGTTGGCTATAAATTATATGTTGGTTCACTTCATATAAAAGTCGCTGAACTGTCGCTGAACTGGTTCTAATGGTTCGGTTAAGCGAGCGTGTCGTTCTTCAAAAGTGTATGGGTTATCTTGGAAAGAAAAACGTGTGGAAGTTTGGGGGTTTTGGGTAGTTGTAGGTATTGTCGGGTTTTCTTGGGATGATGTCGGTGAAGACTGATTTTGTGATTGTTGGTTAGCAATTTTTGAAAGTATTTTGATTGGTTTTTTTCTAGTGAAAAAATTTATGTTTATTGTAGTATTCTTCAAGGAAAAGAATTAAAAGGATTGTTGCTAAAGCGAATATGATTATTGCCTTTTTGATACATTTGCACATTGTCAATATTAGGGATGATAAAAATGTTATAAACATTACAAATAGTAAAAAAAATATCTGTTCTACTAAAAATTGTTCGTATCATTTAAATAAACTTTGGATTATCGTACCTGTGAATATGGTCAATGATTTGAGAAAATTGGAGATATATTTCAAATAGGGACTAGAAAATTTAAAAAATTATGCAAAAAATGATTATAATTATTATAAAAGCTTCAAAGGTATCAAATAAAAATATGAATAAAAGTTTAAGTATTATGAAAAAGTTATGAAAATGTTGAAAATTGTATTTTTAAAGATATTGACTGATCGAGAGATGAGCATTTAAGAAATGATTTCTCGGTCGAATATTTTTTGTTGTTTGAGGCGATATTCAAGTGTGGTCGAGTTATTTATTGATTTTTTGACAAGTGGGTTGAGTTTTGTGAAAACTTGTTGGGGGCTAATTTTATGGTGTTTGGGAGGTCCTCTTTGCTTTATTTTTATTTGTTAGGTGATCTGGGGTATTTTTGAGGTTTTTGTACTTTAGGCCAAATGATTATGGTCGTGTTTTTACTCTAGGCTAATTTACTATTTTTGGTTGGAGAGTTTTTGAGGTCTAAGTTGGGAAAATATTGTTCATCTTTGCGTTATTAGATAAGGGAGGGTTATGATATTATGGTGGTATTTATTTTAGTTGTCAAGTTTGAGTGGTTTGCTTATTTTTGACCTGGAGGTTGTAAAGTTATAGTTATAGATATGCCTGGAGTTTTTAATCTTTCGTCTAATAGGTTGGTGTTATAGTTATAGTTATAGAAGGTGACGGATTGAATGAATCTTATCGGTTGAATCTGAACTAGAATTGTTGAGTGTTTGTCAGCATGTTTTTTTGAAAAATGAAAATTGAATATGATCCAGAGGTGCAAGGATTATTAATTTTAAAAATTAAAGTTGTTTTTGAAATTCAACTTTCTTTAATATTTTAGGTTGTGGGATGAATGTTTTGTAGTTTTTACGTGGTTGATTTCTAAGTCGTGATGATTCTCTATGTTCGGATTTCTCTACTTGTTCTTGTGGTAGAATTTTTTCTATCATTTTCCTATTTTTTCTTTCTTTATGAGTCATTTTTTGATATTGTTTTGAGTTGTAGTTGGTTTTGTATTTTGTTTTTCATGATGAATGTGAATGTTGTGTTGTTCATCTATTTCTTTCTCCGTATGTGGATGATTTTGAATAACTTTTAAACCTGTGAAAAAATATAATTGAGTTAATTCGCGTAGTGCGTACTCTTTTGGGTAGTAAGGCAATAGATTGTTCCGATGTTGAACAATTTCTTTTTGGTTTGAATCGGTAATTTTATACGTTACGTCAGTTGGTTTGGCAATTATTTGGTATGGTCCCTTGCGAAGGGGTTGTAATTTTTTAGAAATTCCATTTTGTGTATTAAAGTTAGGTATTAAGACAAATGTTCCAATTTTTTAATCTGAGGCTGGTGTAAAGCGTGAATTAATTTGTTCGTTAATGTTTTGCCTTTGTAACAATTTTTTTGTTACTTTTTGGTAAATTTTATTGTGTTTTTATCTCTATTTAAAATCCAATCGGCGTATGTGCCAGAGACTAATTTAAGGATTTGTGGGTGATGAAAATGATCTTCATCATGCGTGTGTAAAGGTAGGTTATAACAAACTGAGTCTTTATTTGGTTGGCAATAACCTTGTGCATTTTTATGAGAAATTGCTGTAAACATAATTGGTTTACGTGGCTTTTGATTAAAAACCATTTCGTACGGTGACATTCCTGAAGTTGTCGTGATTTGTGAATTATATGCTAAAGGAAATAACTTTACATCTGCTGACCATTCTGTGTATTTTGTATCATTTCCATTCATGATACATCTAAGATATTCTTGTAGTGAACGGTTCATACCTTCGACTAAACCATTTGTCCAAGGTGCATGAGATATAAGTGGTTTATGTTTGATGTTATATAAGTGGCATAGTGTGATGATTTCATTATTTATGAATTCTGTACCGTTATCTGTAACTAATATTTCGGGTAATCCGAATTTAGCTATCCAGTGTTCATAAAGTGTTGTGTAAGCTTAATAAGCATTACAATGTGGTACTGGATTGAGTGCTACATAATGTGTAAATGCATCAACAATTACCATAATGTAGGAGTTTCCTTCAGAGGATGGTGAAATTGGTCCTTTTGTATCGAATGAAATACGATGGTTAAAATATAAGCTTTGTCCTTTAAAATCTTGTTTTTGTGCTATTTGTTTTTGATTTGGATAAGATTTATTTAGTTGACATATTATACAGTCATTGCATAAGACTTTTATCCAAATTGGTGCATTTGGGAAATAAAAATTTTGTGTAAAGTTTGAATATGTTTTCTCTGATCCAGAGTGTCCTTTAGTATTTTGTGTATGTGAGATGTTAAAAGCTATTAAAATCATACTTAAAGGGAGACAGGGAACTGTAGAATCATTTAATTGATATCTAGAAGGTCTGTGTTTTCATTAATTGTTGAATTATTAAATTTTCGGAAATATCGGAGGAGTGTTTTATTTCCTAAAATTGTGGTATCTGCTTTTACGGGCTTAGTTTTGTATTTGTGCCATGATTTTAGTTGTCTAATTACTGGATCAAGATTTTGATATTGTTTTAAGAGTTCAAGTGTAATTTTATCTGTTGGAGGGAGAAAAAATTGTCAATTTCTAGTTTTGATAGGGGAATTGTGTCAAGTGGTTCATGGAGGTCAAAAACTTGATTCATTGTGTATTTTGAATCATTTGTTTGTGGTCCTCATAAATTATTTTATCAGTTAAATTTTCTTTTTCAATTAATGAAAAAAAGTCTTTTTCATGCGAGTGGTGTTTTATTCTTTTTTGTTGGGTGTTATTTTTCATCCATTGTGAGTATGGAAATGGTTTGAAAGTTGATGTTCCTAGTAGATCAACTTCGTAGTGATTAATTTTGGCAATCTAAGTAAAGTGGGAAATGTTGTAGGTTATTTATTTGTGATTGATCAATGTGAGTTTTTACTGCATATTTGCATTCTAGTCGGGTTGATGTTTCGTCTTTTGCAAGGTAAAATTTTATATTTTTTTGGTATTTCAACTGTAGTTTTTCGTGTGAGTAATTCAGGTGGTGTATTTTGACTTAATGTATCTGGTAATGCAAGATTCTTTCCTGCTGTCCAAACTATATGTAAGTTTGGAAATTTCATTAGAATTAATTGAAATCTTTAAACTCGGTGATTTGGATTTGACTTTTGTGTAAAGAGAAAAATGATTGGTTTATGATCTGTGAATAGAACTGTTGGATGTTTTGATCCAAGTATCAGAAATTCATATTCTGTAAGTGTATAAATTATAGCTGTACATTCTCTCATTAGAGTTGACAGTCTTAGCTCTGCTTGAGTGAATAATCGGGAATTTGCTGATATAAGGTTCATTTTATTTGATTGTAGTAATGCTGCGCCGATGCCAAAATTTGAAGCATCGCACATTGCATAGAATGGTTGATTTGGATCTGGAATTGTGTTTGAAATTTGTTCAGTTAAAAGTTTTTTAATTTCTTCAAATCGTGTTTGATGTTCAGTGGTCCATTCAAAATTATTTTGCTGTCTGAGGATATTATAGAAAGGTCTTAAATATGTTGCTTCTTTTTGTTTGTTGGTGGTTGAAGTTTTTGATGAGCATCAATGCTTGATTTTAATTGAGTGATTGTGTTTCCCTCTATATTATGTCCTAAAAATTTAACTCGTGTTAAAAAAAAGTGTGATTTATCGGGAGCGGTCTTCAGATTTTCGTTCTGAAGTATTTTATGATAGTGCTCTAAAACTGTAAACATTTCTTCTTTTATTTGTGATTGCATAAAAACATCATTTAAATAGGTGATTGTGTTTTTCTTGAGTATTAGTGGTCTAAAAATGTTACTCATAAAAGCTGAAAATGCTGCTGGTCCTATGGAAATTCCATAGAATAAGCGATTAAATTCATATTGTTGATTTCCAATAACAAATTGTGTTAAACGTCGTGATTGTTCATATAGTGGCCTTTGATTGTATGCACTATTCATATCTGCGGTTCTAAAGTATTTTCCATTTATCTTTGTGAAGATAACTTGTATTGGTTCAATAGGCCAATTGCATAAGTGAATTGAGGTATCTAGCGTCTAAAACTATTTTTAATGATTCACCTTTTGCTAGAATGATAACAAGGTTGATGAAAGTGTTACCTTTTGGTTGTTCTTCTTTATTTATTGGTGAGATAATTTTGTATTGTTCTAAAATATCAAGTAATCTATTTACTTTGTCGTGTAAACGAATTGGTACTTTACTAGCACTTTGTTTTTTGAAAACTGCGTCAGGTTTTAACGGGAGATGTAGTGTTGAACTGATTTTTCCAACGTCAAATTTTGATGTTGCGCAGACTGTTGAATATTTTAACAGTTGTTTTGCTAATTTGTCATATTCGATTTGTGTAATTTGTGAGTGTTCAAAATTAAACATTGTTAAAAATTTTTGTTATTCTTTCGTGTAATTTGTTATATTGAATGTTGGTTTAAAATATGGTGTTTTTGTGAAGTAATCTGTGTTTCTCTTTTCATTACTTACTATGTTATTTATGGATAATTCTTCGTCAAGAATTGTGGATTGGCAAACATCTATTAATTGGAGTATATTATTTACGCGGTAGGCTACTTCATGAATGGGTGAAATTGTAGCGTTTGTTTCACAATATCCTAAAAGTCCTAAGGGTAATGTTACTTGATACGGTGTATTTTTATACACGTGTAACGAAATGATGTCGGAATTCGTGTTTTTCAAATATTTTATAGATGAGATCGTGATTTTGAAAAATTTGTGAGTAGGTTTAAATTCAAAGTCTGACATAAAAAGTTGTTGTTTATTTTGACTTTTATCATACTGGTGAACTTGTTTTATTAAAAAATTATATATATTTCCTGATAATGGTTTCAGGTGTTTTCGTTGTTGGTTATAAATTGGATAAAATTTTGAGAAGAATGGTGGTTGTTTGTTTAATCTTTGAAAAAATGTTAGAGCTGTATTTTTTGTTTTTGTGTATTTATCTTTGATTAGTATTTTACTATTTAAAAGGTTGATTGTTGGTATATATTTTGATATAAATGGTATGCCAATGATATTGTGCTTAATATCAATAATATGAAATATTTGTTTTAAATTGTTTGTTTAGAATTTTGTTTTGCTCCATTGTTCTCGTGGGGAGAAGGAATAATTGGATTTTTCCATAATTTACTAATGTTGATCCTTGTGCTGTTGCTAGTTTACTAGAGGTTGCAATAGGCGTTAATTTTGGATGTAATGTTTTGATTTCATTCCATGTGGGAATATTAATTATATTTGATTCTGCTCCTGAATCAATTAAAAAATCAATTTCAAGATCTGGTGGTTGAAATTCTTTGTTTCTTGGACTTTCTAAGAGTAATGGTTTTGTTCAAATTTTTTCTCTGGGTTGTTCTTTCTGTATATTTTGATAAATATGATTTGTGTTTGAACATTGTGTTTTACCTTTTTCATCGGGTTTAATTACCGTGTTAATTTCGTTTACTTCTTGTGCAGTTTGTGTAGTATCGGTGGGTCCAATATAATAATTGTGAAGAAGTTCCAATTGATTTTCATATATATGTGATGTTAATGGTTGTTTATATATGATAGGTTCATAGCCGTTTTCGACGGTTATCATATTTACAGAGATGATATTTTCTGTATCCCTTTCTGTATCCAATGATCCACAGTTTATTTGATTTAGTTGTAGTTCGTTACTTCCCGTGTCATCAATACCTGGGGGGTCTGATGTTGTTTCTTCTTTTGACTGTATTTGATTAATATGTCTTTGATGTTTTAGTGTACTACTTCTGTATCGATGTTTAGAATTATGATAATGGTTATTATTCCTATGTGGTGACTGGGAATAATTTCTATATCGGTTATTGTAACTTGAATTTCGATTTTGTGAATTGTTCCGTGATCTGTTTTGATAATTATCATTTGATCTGTGATAGTTTGATCTATTATATGATTTATTTCTTGATCGATTGTTTGGGTATTTCTGATTCCGATTGTTCGAATAACTTCTATTTCTATTATGTGAATAGTTTCTATTTTTGTTGTATGATGAGTTTCGTGATTGATTATTGGAAAAGTGTTTATTTCTTGGATTTGATTTGATGGTTTAATTTAATTGTTTGATAGTTTCGTCTGGTAATCTGCGAATTTCATTGCATAAAACTCTTTGGTGTTGTTTATTTCTTTCGTAGTCAAACATTTTTGAAAATTCTTGTGTAAATCTTTTCCAGTCTGATGTTATTTCTATAGGTAATACTGAAAACCATTTTTGAGCTGCGCCATCAAAGGTTGTTTGTATCAGTGCTGTGCGTCTATGTATCCAATTTTGATGTAGTGGCGTATTAATTGGTTCGGGTCCTATATTTAAAATTAAATTTGATGTGACTGCATTTAAATTATCTTCTACGGAGTATTCAGGGTCTGTTCCTGCAAATACCATCAATGGTTTATTTGATGTTATTGATGATCCACCCATTAGGTATGGATTCATTGTCATTTGTAGTGATTCTGCGGCATTTGGCATTTGTGAAAATTTTGTAAGTTGATTTTGTGTTATTTCGTGTTGTTGTAAATAATATGGAAGCGGTATTTCGTTTTGCATTTGAGTTGGTTGATAAAAATGCATTGACATTGGATTTTGTGGTTGTATTGGTTGAAAAGATTGTGTGTTAAATGGATTTTTTACATGCATTTGTTGTGGATGTTGTACATCTGTTGGGTTTTGTGGGTAAATTTTCAGATTTCGAGATGGTTGAGGCTGTCGTGGTCTTTGTGTGCGATATTCTTTAATATATGGTGCAAAATTATCTGGTTGGTGATATCATCTTCATCGGATGATAAATAGTTCGTATTAAATGGTGTATGTTGGTTATTTTTATTTTGCTGAAAGAATGGGTAATTTTCAGTATAATCCTGTGTAGGTTGTGGGTTATCTGGAAAAATTACTGAATTTGTCGATGTTTTCGGGAGGTTCCAATAATGAGAAGGATGTGAATTAGTTTGAATATTTACTGAGTTGGTTGTTTTCATTGGGTTATCCCAATATCGAGATCTTACATGATTATTATTAGTTTTTCGTGGGGGATAGTTTGTTTTTGATGAATGTGCGTAATTATAAGTGTGTTCTGCAAAAGTGTTTCTTGTGAACGTTCTTCGTGTTTTTGACGGTACTGTCATAGGTCTATAGGTTTGATAATCCATTTGTGAATATTTTGGAGCAACCGAAGGTTTAACGGTTGATTGTAAGGTTACTTGTGCTAGTGAAGTGTTTGTAATTTTTGGTGTTGTTAAATTTGGACGTATCGGTGAAATGCTTTGTTGTGTAGTTGTTGTTGTTTGGACGATTTCTTCATTTATAAAATGTGATGGTGTTTGGATATCTTGTTGTGTAAGATTCCTAGTTCCATTAAGGTTTTCATTGTGTATGAAGGTCAAATTTAAACTGTTATTTCGCGTATCAGGTAAAAATGTATTGTAGTTTAATGGTGTTGCATCAATGGTTAATGGTATTACTTTTACATAATCTCTGTGATAAGATATTGTACTTATTGGTTGACTTGAGATAGCTTGTGGGATATTTATAAATGTAGGATGAGACCATTCAGGGTCCCAAACGTAGTCTGATTGTTCTGAAAGGGCAGTGTCATCATTTGTATTTTGAGCTCTGAAATTTTTTCTTGCTTGTGAAATTAAGTCTAAATTATGTGTGAAATAATCTATTATAAACCATGCCAAAATTTTTTGTAAGTCATGTTTAGTGTGTTGTGAAACATCATCTTTAGTGAAATTTTCTTTAATTATATGTAGAAAAGTTGAAAATAAGGCGGTTTCATTTCGTACTTTTGTATGTTTGGATGTTTCAGTTGGTGAGATACTTTGAAATTCTGTTTTTTTCTAATATAGAGATATAAGTATATATTATTGCAAAAACTTCATTAGTGAATATGGAGTTTGCTCTTTGTGAATTGTGGTATTGTATGCTTTTGATATATTCTAGGAATACTTTTGAAAATTCTAATTCAAGATCATCTGTTTGAATTACATATTTACGATGGTTCGTATTTGGTGTGCTGAATTCTATGGTGTAGATTCCATATTGTTGTGTTAGGTTACATATGTCTTTCAAATAATGTTCAATAATTTGTCTTTGGATTTTTACATCTGGGAATTCTGCTTTGCATGGACTGATTCCGGGTTCAAACAAATTTCCGAGTAAATTCTTGCAAAAATCATGTTGCCCTCTATCATCGGGTGAATCTATGAGAAAGGCGTAAGCCTCTTCGTCATCTGGACCATCGTCACTTTGAGTGTGGCTCATTTTTTCGTTTGATGACTGTTAATAATTAGCTATCAATGTGTCTAATTGGTTGATTCCAGTTATACAGGTGTACTGGTTTGTGTTTGTATTGCTTTTTTATTCTTCTTTTTCCTCTTTTTGATGAATTTGAAGTTGTTTCTGAATCGGAAAAATATAATTGATCGTAAATGGGACAATTTTATCAATTGATTCTTTTAATTTGTAGAGTTCATCTAAACTGCTGGCTTCTGATTCAGAAAATGCGTTTCTACTTTTTGAAAATCTTTTTCTTGTGATTTGTCTTTGTTTGTTTATAATTTTTCTTTTTATTGTTTGTCGGTTTGTTCTAATGTATCCAACTGTTTATGTATGAGGTGTGATTAAAAGATCGTATTTTGTGTTATCTATTTCACAGTCGTGTAAAACGATTGTTTGCTTATTTCCTAGATTTTTGAATGACATAAGGTTTAGGATGATGGATGTAAAAAGTTGTTAGATATTTCTCTTTTCTTAGACTGGTAGTCCTTACGATTTTTTGGTTAGTTTAACTTGGGTCTTTTTGTTCAGGGTTGGAGAGAAAAGTATATCGATTCCGAAGAATGATTTTTTACCTACTCGTGGCTTCTCTAAGCTAAGGTGTTAACTTACTTAATCTTACTTAGGGGTAGTGATTGTGTTCAAGGGTTGGAGAATAGTAAATCGATCCACAATTTTCAGGTATAATTAGAACACAAGTAGTTCGTTAGATACTATTTTAAACTTACTAAGTCTAAGATCTATCCTGGGTAAGAGGAGGGTTCAAGTGAAGGATGAATAACCGAAGTTCTTCACTGTTTATTTTAATTTGAATGGAATTGAATGGAATAGATTCGTACAACTTCTTAGTCTAATACCGATCCTAATCTTACTCTTATACTTTCTAGTCTCAGGGTGTTTAACTAGTCTCTGCTAGGCTCAATAGATCTAGGGTATACTGGTTTATTGCGGCTGCTGAAGTTTTCATGGAGAGGCAACTAATTTCTAAGTTAAATTCAAATCTCTCTGGTGCTGAAATTACAAGTAATTTCAGCACTTACAAATAAGTGGGTTGTTAGTTAGATGGATTATGGTTGGTTAATATTAAATACTTTACAGTGGTAAAATATTCAATTTATCCAATCATAAAATGTAGTTTAGATCAGGTTCCAATAAGCAATTTTTCTCCAAAAATTAACAAACAAAAAAAATAGCCCGGAAAGCTTCACAGGAGGCAAAGAGAACCAAGTTGATCGTTAAAAATGTCAAAACAGTTTTTAAATTTTGTATAAAAATTGTATGACACGCATTTTTTCCATAGAAGCAACAAATGAAATCGTGTGATACCATCAGCGCTTTTTCTATAGAAACCTGGTAAAGCATTGAAACAAAGATTTTAGTGAAACCATCTATCTTTCAATTGCTTACATGACGTTTAAAAGTTTGCGTGGTATGAAAATGTGTGTGTGTGTGTGTGTGTGTGTGTGTGTGTGTGTGTGTGTGCGTGTGTGTGAGTGTGTATGTGTGTGTGTGTGTGTGTGTGTGTGTGTGTGTGTCTGTCTGTCTGTCTGTCTGTCTGTCTCTGTGTGTGTTTGTTGCATCTAATGGAAAAACTGCAACCAGATTGTGGAACTCCGTTATTTTCAGTGCGCTGAAGGATTTTTAAAAATAAAATAGTTTAATTATGGGGTAAGCTGTGTAGCAAACTCGAGAAGAAATCCGTCATGCTTAAATTCTCAGAACTTAAGATGCAAGCTGACCCTTGGACGATATTGAACCTAACGGACCAAAAGAGAACTAAACTGAATACGGTCCAGGGCAAACAAATAAAAAAACATGCCGGAAAAAAGTTGTAGCATTGACTTGAATGAGCGAAAGCGCATCTACGTCTCTATGTACGTTCGACTTTAGAAGACAATAACGCGCGTTAGACGTTTGAGGAGGAAATAGTCGGGCTGAAAAACACCAGGCATCAAATATAAAGAAGTTAGCGAGAATCATCCTATCTGAAAATCGGTAGGTTCGCTGCGAATAACGGAAGCGTGGCTACCGCGTAGTGCAACATTGGATAACACCTAGGTTTGTGACGGTAATCAACATTGCGACTCGTTCTGAGATCCGCAAACATCCCACCAGCAGTGGAGTTTTACCATCACCGAATGATAAAAGCAAACGGACATTAAGCCGAGCTCTGTTTTTTTTTGTGAATTGTAAGCGGATTCCGCAAGAAGGAAGCTCCCTTTGTTCTTGTTTGTTCTTTCATTCTCTTTAACCGTTCCGACAAAATTTTAACTAGTTAAAGACTTGTCTCCGGAATCCAGGAATTTACACACACCAAATATCTGCGCCTATCCAATACACAGTTTGGCAACGTAATGGAAGTATGGTCCAGGATCTGAGGTCAATTAAATGGCACAAACAAGATGCCATTAGTTTAGTACCAGTACCTAGAAACTTCTCTGTTTCTGACCTGGAATATTTTATATCTAACCTAATTTTCTGGTCTGAAACTCTTTGTGAAATGTTAAAATAAAGCAGGGATTTTCTACAAAAAAAATTTTTCATCTTATTTCTGATCAGAAATTAGCTAAATCTAGACCATTTCTAGCTAGAAAAAAGGCTCCTACTGCGGCTCGATCTCCAGGCCTGCAATTTTATAGGCAGCTATCTTCGCGATATATTTGTTAAAGAAGCAGCGAACGAAGATTACCTCGTGTCTGTACAAAACAGTCCCATACAAAACTTTCCAATACAAAACAGTCCAAAAAAATATGAAAATGAACTGTCCGATACAAAACAGTCTGAAAACCAGTCCCATGTAATAATTGTTTTAACAAGCCGGTAGGCCGAGAATTGTCATGTGTTCAACAAACACAAAGAACAAAGTAGTGACCGCCGCAGTCGCGCCAACGTGTTGCGAGCTTGCCAGCAGAGGGTAGGACTTAATACGAAATTTAGAGCCGGTGGAATCAGATTAAAACTAAATTTTTATTATTGGTTATAAATTGGATATTTTATCACTATGAAATATTTAATATTAACCAATCATGATCCATCTAACTAACAACCCACTTATTTGTAAGTGCTGAAATTACTTGTAATTTCAGCACCAGAGAGATTTGAATTTAACTTAGAAATTAGTTACCTCTCCAAGAGACCTTCTCGCAATCGCAACAAGCCAGCCAGTGTTTTACAAAAGTATTTAGTTTTTTTCTACTAAAAAATGATAGTATTGATCGAAACATATTCAAAAACAAACTTGCGTCTATCTAACCGCGACAAGGAAAGATTTGCAAAATTAACGAGAAAATTTTTTGAATGTTTTTTTTTTAAAAAAAACTCGTCAACCTCGCACGATGTATTCAGTTTTATAGAGCATTCAAACACTCAGACTTGTCATTGGTCGTTCGCAGAAAGTATCTGTCATAAAAACACAATCAATTGAAAAAACTTGGGACAGTAACAATGACAACCCAGGATTTTGACCATAATTTTTTTTTTCGATAATGCTTATACTTTTCATTTCTTAACAGCCCGGATAATTCACAAACTAATAATATATATAATAACTCAAGAGATTAATAACCCACACTAAGTTCATTCAAAATTACCCAAACTTGCTTTTACTGATTTTTGACCACGCAAATTTTCTTTTGAAAAAATTTATTATACAATATTCTTGTATATGAACATTATATAACTATTTTACTGCCATTCAAAATGTCTGCAAATAAATGCAATCCCTTGCAGCGTACTTAAAACTACCCAGACAACTTTTTAATTCGTTTTCGATTATATCAATTTTTCTATGGAAAAAGGTTTAACATACAATTTTCGTACAAATTTCTTAATAAAATCAAAACCATGTTTTGACGGTAAAAGTGCCCGCTATCATGAATTTGTTTTTTGAACTCATAAAAAACCATCCGAACACACTTTAATTAGTTTTGAAAAAATATATATTTTTTGAATTACTCGTCAACAGGATTCATGTATGAAAAAATTTTGATTAGCCTTTTTTCGACCATAATTAAAATATTGTTCTTGACATCATTTTATCTTTATCGTCAGAACGCCTCATCAGATATCCTTTTTAAACACATTTTAAGGTCCCAGACCTATAACTAAATGAATTTTGAAGACTTTTTTTCTTCTATAACGAAATTTTTAACAAACAATTTACATATATGGAAATCACTTGAAAAGCATTTTTTTGACCAAAATAAAAAACAAGTTTTTGAAATTCAATATGCCGTCTTTCGTTATATATATTCTTTGAAAAGATTTTTAAAACTATCCAGAAACATTTTTAAACGATTTTTGAAGACTATTTTTTTTCTATCTTAAAATGTTTGTCAGGTAATTTTTATACATAAAAAAGTGAATGATAAGCATTTTTTCTCCAAAAATTAACAAACAAAATTAATAGCCCGGAAAGCTTCAGAGGAGGCGAAGAGAACAAAGTTGATCATTAAAAATGTCAAAACAGTTTTTTAAATTTTGTATAAAAATTGTATGACACGCATTTTTTCCATAGAAGCAACAAATGAAATCGTGTGATACCATAAGCGCTTTTTCTATAGAAACCTGGTAAAGCATTCAAACAAAAATTTTAGTGAAACCATCTATCTTTCAATTGCTTACATGACGTTTAAAATTTTGCGTCGTATGGAAATGTGTGTGTGTGTGTGTGTGTATGTGTGTCTGTCTGTCTGTGTGTGTGTGTGTGTGTTTGTGAACATCTAATGGAAAAACTGCAGCCAGACTGTGGAACTCCGTTATTTTCCTTTTTTATCTCCGACAAATTTGTATTCATCTGTCTCTCACAACTCTCTGTGCGCTGAAAGTTTTTTTAAAATAAAATAATTTAATTATGGGGTAAGCTGTGTAGCAAACTCGAGAAAAAATCCGTCATGCTTAAATTCTCAGAACTTAAGATGCAAGCTGACCCTTGAACGATATTGAACCTAACGGACCAAAAGAGAACTAAATTGAATACGGTCCAGGGCAAACATATAAAAAAACATGCCGGAAAAAAGTTGTAGCATTGAGTTGAATGAGCGAAAGCGCATCTACGTCTCTATGTACGTTCGACTTTAGAAGACAATAACGCTCGTTAGACGTTTGAGGAGGAAATAGTCGGGCTGAAAAACACCAGGCTTCAAATATAAAGAAGTTAGCGAGAATCATCCTATTTGAATGTTGGTAGGTTCGCTGCGAATAAAGGAAGCGTGGCTACCGCGTAGTGCAACATTGGATAACACCTAGGTTTGTGAATTGTAAGCGGATTCCGCAAGAAGGAAGCTCCCCTTGCTCTTGTTTGTTCTTTCATTCTCTTTGACCGTTCCGACAAAACTTTAACTAGTTAAAGACTTGTCTCCAGAATCCAGGAATTTACACACATCAAATATCTGCGCCTATCGAATACAAAGTTTGGCAACGTAATGGAAGTATGGTCCAGGATCTGAGGTCAATTAAATGGCACAAACAAGATGCCATTAGTTTAGTACCAGTACCTAGAAACTTCTCTGTTTCTGACCTGGAATATTTTATATCTAACCTAATTTTCTGGTCAGAAACTCTTTGTGAAATGTTTAAATAAAGCAGGGATTTTCTAAAAAAAAATTTCTCATCTTATTTCTGATCAGAAATTAGCTAAATTTAGACCATTTCTAGCTAGAAAAAAGGCTCCTACTGCGGCTCGAACTCCTGGCCTGCAATTTTATAGGCAGCTATCTTCGCGATAAATTTGTTAAAGAAGCAGCGAACGTAGATTACCTCGTGTCTGTACAAAACAGTCCCATACAAAACTTTCCAATACAAAACAGTCCAGAAAAATGTGAAAATGAACGAAAAAACAGTCCGATACAAAACAGTCTGAAAAACAGTCCCATGTAATAATTGTTTTAACAAGCCGGTAGGCCGAGAATTGTCATGTGTTCAACAAACACAAAAAACAAAGTAGTGACCGCCGCAGTCGCGCCGACGTGTTGCGAGCTTGCAAGCAGAGGGTAGGACTTAATACGAAATTTAGAGCCGGTGGAACCAGATCTAAACTATATTTTTATTATTGGTTATAAATTGGATATTTTCTCACTTTAAAATATTTAATATTAACCAATCATGATCCATCTAACTAACAACCCACTTATTTGTTAGTGCTGGAATTACTTGTAATTTCAGCACCAGAGATATTTGAATTTAACTTAGAAATTAGTTACCTCTCCAAGAGAACTTCAGCAGTCGCAATAAGCCAGTATACTCTAGATCTATTGAGCCTAGCAGAGACTAGTTAAACACCCTGAGACTAGTAGATATAAGAGTAAGATTAGGATCGGTATTAGACTAAGAAGTTGCACGAATCTATCCGGCCGAAAATAAGATAGCGTGACGAGCAGACGGTGTACCCTATCCGAAATTCGGTAGCAAACATGTTATTCAAATAGACGATGTCGAACTAGAATTTTCAAAAGTATTCACAGAATACATCAAAAACATACAACACCATCAATCACAGAGAGCAAATTCAATATTCACTTATGATGTTTTTTCACTAATATATAGTTATATATCTATACTAGAACATATAGGAACTGACAGTACATCACCAGTACAAACATCAAGACACACGAAGGTAAGAAATGAAATTGCCGCATTTTCAACATTTTGAAACACAATCCATGAAAATTTTACAAGCAATGAAATTTCACAAATTGTTAAACACGATTTAGAAAAAATCCTAGCATGGTTCATAATTGATTATTTTGCACATAATATTGATTTAATTGCACAAGCAAGAAAAACTTTTAGACCTCAAAGTACCAATGACGACACTGTCATTGGAAATTAATCAGATTATATTTCGGACCCTGAATGGTCTCACCCAATATTTCTGAACATACCAATAGACATCTCAAGTCAAGCAATCAGTACAATGTCTATTCACAAAGACTATGTAAAGGAAAAGTGTTTCCACTTACAATAGATGCAACACCACTAAACTATAATTCATTTTTACCTGATAGAAGACAAAATAATAGCTTAAATTCAACCCTTGTCAAACAAGAAAATTTGAATGGAACTAGAAGTCTTACACAACAAGATATTCAAACACCATCACATTTTATAAATGAAGAAGTAGTTGAAACAATAGTAACAACTACACAACAAAGTACTTCACCAATACATCCAAACCTTACAACACCAAAACCTAAAAATCAAACATTACCACAAGTAACATTGCAATCTACGGTTGAACCCTCGGTTGCTCCAAAATATTCACATATGGATTATCAAACATATAGACCTATGACAAAACCAACACACAGTCGAAGAACATTTACTAGACATAATTTCGCAGAACACAATTATAATTATGTACATCCATCGAAAACAACTCATCCTCCCTGTATACAAAAGCAAAATCATCTATTTTCACAAAAGTCAAATTTTCCCATGACATCAACAAATTGAGTATTTTTTCATGACTATCCACATCTATCTCAAGATCACAGTGAGTATTATCCATTTTTTCAACAAGATAGGAATAAACAACAAACACCATATCACACATCAAACTATTTATCATCAGACGATGACGATGATTATCAACCAGATATTTTGCACCATACACAAAAGAATATCGTACAAAAAAACCTCGACAAAATCAAGTACGTCAAAATACAAAATATCAACCACAAAATTTAGCTAATGTACAAAGCTATCAACCGAAGAACATAAAAATCAACGAAGCACACAATCCTATGAACCAATACATTCACAAAACCCAGTCATTATGCATTCTTATCAACCAACACAAATGCAAAATGAAATACCATTACCATATTATTTACAACAACACGAAATAACACAAAATCAACTTGCAAAATTTTCACAAATGCCAAATGCCGCAGAATCATTGGGTGGATCATCGATGTTATTTGCAGGAACAGACCCTGAATACTCCGTAGAAGATTATTTAAATGCAGTCACATCAAATTTAATTTTAAATATAGGACCTGAACCAATTAATACGCCACTTCACCAAAATTGGATACATAGACCCACAGCGTTAATACAAACAACAGCTGATGGCGCAGCTCAGAAATGGTTTTCAGTTTTACCTATAGACAAAAAAATAGATTGGAAAAGATTCACACACGAATTTACAAAAATGTTTGACTCTGAAAGAAACAAACAACATCAATGAGTTTTGTGTAACGAAATTTGTAGACTACCAAACGAAACAATTAAACAATTGGCAGTTCGAATTGAAACACTAGTTCGAAAAGCATATTCGATTAACACCCATGATTATAAAAACACGAAAATAACAGAAGTTTTAATGATGACTCTAACACCCCAATTAAGAAAAGTAGCTATTAAAAAGAGAGCATCACATCCCTCCTCAATTCGAGAACCAGATTTAGATTTCAGAAAACTAGTGGATAAACTAGAACAAGCAGAAATCACAATGAAACTCGAAGAAACAGAAAATCTTAAGTTACAATAAGTCAGTACAACCGAAACAAGTACTACACATATCAACAACATACAAGATTCAGATCTAACTAAAAAAATCACTGAAAATTTAAACATATATGAGAAAAACCCAAAATTCAAAGTTAAATCAACTTTCAAAAAATGGTGTAATTAGTGCCAAAGATACGGACATAGTATTGTCGAATGTAGACAAAAACAAGAAGATAACAAAAACAAACCACAAAAATACAAAGAACCAAATAAATCATTCTATCAATATATGAAAAAAGATCAAAATTTGCCAAACAAAAACACACATAGTAACAACAGCTCTGGTAAACCACTTCCAAATAATTCAAATTACTCAAGAAACCAATCACCCTATAATTCTAATTATAGAGGTAGATCACCAGAACAAAGAAATTCACAAAATTTCTCACAAAATAGATATAGTCGATCAAATAGCCAAAATAATCAGTATAGAAATAACTATTCACGATCAAATTCAAACAGAACAGAATTTTTTGATACCAGTTCCCATTCAAATTCTAGGAACAGATACTATTCAAACGATAGATCACGAAACTCATCATACAATAGAAACAGAAACTATTCAAACAATAGGAATAGAAGCTATTCCAATAATGGAAATCAACTTTACCAAAACAATAGATCAAGAAACAATTCATACAACAGACCCAATTATCAGCGAACAAACAACAATAACTCTCACAATAGATCATGAAATAGTTCACAGAATAGGAATCCTAACTATAACAATCAGCAAAGGAATTATTCTCAATCTCCTCATCGAAATAATTATCGCTACTCCGATTCGCAAAACAGATATAGACCGAAACATCAAAGACAAATTAATCAAGAACAAACAACTGAAGAAACAATTTCAGACCCCCTGGCATCGATGATATAGAAAGTACAGAATTACAATTAAACCACATTATTGTGAATCAACAGACAGCGAAAGTGATACAAATAATACTATCTCAATTAATATGATCACAGCTGAAAATGATTACGAACCTATCATATATGAACAACCTTTCACTTCACACCTTTACGAAAATCAATTGGAACTTCTCCACAATTACGACACTACATCTAATAGTAATAAAGTACCAGTTGAACAAGAAGTAATTAGAATTAAGACTGTAATTAAACCCGAAAAGTACAAAGCTCAAATACGAACCAAATATATCAAAATATACAAGAAGAACAACCAAGAGAAAAAATTTGGACAATTTCATTTCTCTTAAAAAGTCCAGAAAGTAAAAAATTTCAACCACCAGACCTTGAAATAGATTTTTTAATAGACTTAGGAGCAGAATCAAACATAATGAATATTCCCACTTGGAATGAAATTAAAACATTACATCCAACCCTAGCACCTATGAAAACAGCCAGCAAATTAGCAACAGCACAAGGCTCAACATTAGTAAACTATTGAAAAAGCCAACTCTATCTAGTTCCCACGAGAACAATTGAACAAAACAAAATCTTAAACAAACCATTTAAACAAACATTCACCATAACAGATATAAACACAATATCATTGGCATACCATTTATAACTAAGTATATTCCCACAATAATTATTTTAAATAGCAAACTTTATATAAAAGACAAGTACACGAGGATAAAAAAACATCCTTAACATTTTTTCAAAGACTAAACAAACAACCACCATTTTTCTTTAAATTCTATCCTATATACAATCAGCAACGAAAATATCTGAAACCACTATCGAGAAATGCATATAACTTTTCAAGTTACCAATATTATCAAACAAGTTCACCAATATGATAAAAATCAAAGCAAACAACAACTTTTTATGTCAGACCTCGAAATCAAACGTATCCATAAATTGTTCCAAAAAACAATTTCATCCATAAAATATATGAAAAACTCAAACTCGGACATTATTTCATTACAAGTAAATAATAATTCATCATACCAGATAACATTACCTCTAGGACTCTTAGGATACTGTGAAACAAAAGCTACAACTTCGCCCACAAACGAAGTAGCATATCGAGTTAATAATATACAATTACTAGATATAGGCCAATCAACAATCCTTGATGAAGAATTATCAATAAACAACATAATAAGCAATGAAAAAAGAAACACAGATTTCTTCACAAAAACACCATATTTTAAACCAACGTTTAAAATATTGAATTATACAGAAGAACAGCAAAAATTTCTAACAATGTTTAATTTTCAACATTCTCAAATAACACAAGACGAATTCGAAAAATTAGCCAAACTGTTACTAAAATATCCAACAGTTTATGCAACATCGAAATTTGATGTCGGAAAAATTAGTTCACCACTACATTTAGCTTTAAAACCTGACGCAATTTTCGAAAACAATAGACGCAATTCAAAAACTCCAGCCACCCTCGAATAAAAAAAAATCCAAGAATTCTTAAATTTCTTAAGTAAATATGGATACAAAATGCAATTATACTTAAGACCTTTCTATAACATCCTAAGACAGCAAAACAACTTTGAATGGACTACTGAACATCAAACACGATTTGACGAAAATAAAAAAATGCTAAAAGAAAAAATATCAAATACCATCCCAGATCCAAATCAACCATTCTATGCAATGTGCAATGCTTCGAACTTTGGCATCGGCGCAGCATTACTACAATCACAAAGTGGAACAAATAAGATGAACCTAATATCAGCAAATTCTCGTTTATTTACACAAGCCGAACTACGACTCTCTATTCTCATGAGAGAATGCACAGCTATATTATACACACTTACAGAATATGAATTTCTGATACTTGGATCAAAACATCCAATAGTTCTTTTTTCGGATCACAAACCGATTATATTTCTTTTTACACAAAAATCGAAGCAAACCATCGAGTTTAGAGATTTCAATTAATTTTAATGAAATTTCCAAAATTACATATAGTTTGGACAGCAGGAAAAAATCTTGCATTGCCAGATACACTAAGTAGAAATACACCACCTGAATTACTTAAACGAAAAACTACAGTTGAAATACCACAAAATATCAATTTTTATCTTGCAAAAAACGAAACATCACCACGACTAGAATGTAAATATGCAGTAAAAACAGATTTAGATCAATCACAGATAAACAATTTACAACATTTTCCACTTTATTTTTGTCAAAACAATAACTATGAAGTCGTTTTATTAGGTACATCCACATTTAAACCAATCTGAGTTATGCTCTTTAGGTTAACTCATAGAGTAGTTTCGGATAGGGTACACCGTCTGCTCGTCACGCTATCTTATTTTCGGCCGGATAGATTCGCGCAACTTCTTAGTCTAATACCGATCCTAATCTTACACTTATATCTACTAGTCTCAGGGTGTTTAACTAGTCTCTGCTAGGCTCAATAGATCTAGAGTATACTGGCTTATTGCGACTGCTGAAGTTCTCTTGGAGAGGTAACTAATTTCAAAGTTAAATTCAAATCTCTCTGGTGCTGAAATTACAAGTAATTTCAGCACTTATAAATAAGTGGGTTGTTAGTTAGATGGATTATGATTGGTTAATATTAAATATTTTACAATGGTAAAATTTCTAATTTATCCAATGATAATTGGTAGTTTAGATCAGGTTCCACCCATCCGGGGTTTACAGTGTTTTTAGAACTATCGTTCTTTTCTGAAATTGAAGGATGGATGATGATCGTTGGTATTTAACGAACATCATTTTCTTATCCGGTTTCTCTTGAAGAAGAACGTTCCAGGACGCTTGAATCAGGGATAGGAAATTGTTATTTTGTCACTCGACAACGACGGTGATCCCCAATGAAATCAATCTGATATCAAAATGGTTTGCTATATCAGGTTTTCCTGTATTAGTAGAGAACTGTTTGGTGTGCAGCCTCGTCTAGAAATGGCGTGAAATTCGCGTTTGGAAGGGATGCCTTGTAACTCGGATCTGTACGTATACTTGAGCATCGAGATGGTCATTGGTCTATTTCAATGAAGTCATTTTCTGCTAGGTCATGTCGTACTCTAAATCCTATGAGTCGTGATTGTGGAGGCCATTCTTTTGTTCGAGTGTGATGGGATCGTCTAGTCTTTGGATGTTCGTCTTTGTTGTTGTGTATGATCTATATACTGCAAGGTAAGATTTACTTTTTATAAATTTTTGTTAATTTGGTTTTTTAATCATGAACTTAGTTAGTCGTTTTCACAAAAGCGTTTTGTTTTAGTTCAGTTATTTTGAAGAGTTACTCACCCTTGAGTACCTCTTATTAAAAATAGAATTGTGGTCACAAAGCGTGGATGTAGCGCGGTGGGTTAGGCCGGCTATAGAGCATGCTCAGGACGTCCTCTCTGGTGGCTTAGGCCAGGAGTGGGAGTATGATTGCATGCTGTTTCTTTGAGAGGTCCTGTTATTTGATAACATTTTATGTTTTTTTTTTTGGTTTTTCTTATGTTACTTTGGTTGTGTCCTGTTTTCAAAAATCAAATTGTTTTTGGTTTGGGTTTGTCTTGCGACTTTTTTGTGTTTTATTATTTCTTTCTTAGATTTTATAATAGTCTTCAAAAGAATAAAGTATCCAGTTTTAAACTGGGTTAATCCGGTTTGGGTACCGTTGGTTTCCTTTTCTTAGTCATGCTGTTATTTTATGATTTGTGGTGTTTAGTAAGCTGCGTTGGTTAGTTTGGTTTAGTGAATAATTCCTTTCCAACCGGGTTAAAGGGAAGTTTGAAACTTGTTGTCGCGTGTTAGAGTTGTTGATAGCAAAAGCTTGAAACCTAAAATCATTATTTATACAATTCTTTGGGGGCGAGCTGTGCGAGTTTGGATAGAACTCTTGTGCAAATGAATCATAATATTGGAAAGGTTAGTACTGCTTTCTCACTTTATTAATTTATTGCATAGAATTTGAATTTTACTGCGTTTTAGGGAAGTTTAAAATTATAAATTTTCATCGTATTTCAATTTTACTGCTTCATGGGGAAATAATTTATAAATAAAATTACTACATTTGTTATGAATTTTACTACATTATTTAGTGCAAGAAAATAATAAGTTTGAAGATAATTTAATAAGTTTGTATTTTTGTTTGTCTTTTTCTGTTTTGTAGATGATTGTGGTGTGAAGACTAAAAGAATAAATTAAACATTGATGATTGAATTTTTCAGTTAAAAATATTTTAATTCTCATTTACCTTAGTCTTCTGGGAAAAAACCGTGGGAGAAGATGTCGTGAATCATGTTTGATGTTGTTAGTAACTTGGCTAGTATGCGTATGATATTTTTAGTTTGTAGCAGTGGCCAAAGCAATTGAAGTGCCTTGATGGTGTTTAGTTCTTCTGTGCCTACTGCGAACTCGTTAGGTGTGTTTTCGATGGGATCATATATTTTATGATTATATTTAGTATTGTGAATAAATTCTAAAATGGGTATTTCAATAGGTTGGATATATTCATTAGGGATAATGAAGGGTCTTGATTCTTCATCATTGATGGTCTCTGTGATGGGACAGAATATATACATTTGGGTAACTGGGTCATAGTTGCGGAGGATGCCGTGGAGGTTAGTATCTTTAATGCAATATGTAAAATTAAGAAAAAGTGGTGACGTGTATTTTGAGTTAAGAAACTGAAAACGATGGTGAGGTTGTCTTGATGGAGTGTGTAAATAAAAAAGATTTTGTATAAAACGATAATATGCATAAGTGTGCGTTCGTTTAGTGCGTAACATAATATCGTGGGAACAGTGCAAATTGCGTTACTGTGGTGAAAGAAAGTGAAAGGTTAGTGAAAATAACTGAAATTTATCATAGAAGCTTTCATATGCTTGAATATCAACTAGTGCTTCTGAAATAATATGATCATGCTTTCTATCAAAAATATTAAGTGTAAATACGTATGATGTTTTAATGAAAAATTTTTCTGTTAATTGCGGGTTTGTGAAGCGATCTTCATCTAAAAATTGACCTTGGTTTGGGCGGATGATATTATGATCGTAGTATTCTATTGAAAAATCGTTAGCTCGGGGTGGAGAGAATGTTTTTAATAACTTTTTTTATCCAACGTAAGTAAATTGTCGAGGTGTTAATGATGTGGTGAGTGTATATATTATGTTTTTGTTTCTCGATACTTTCGGTAGTATTTGCTAATGGTAGGCAAAGGGGGTTAGTATAATTATAATAAGCTGTCCAATGAAGTGTTGGCATAAAAACGTGCTCATCAACAAAATTGCGTGTTTCGTTAGCAGTGGTAGGTGTGTTTAATGTATATTGCGGAAAGGAGGATAAGGTGATTTCAAGAAAATTTTTCGTGTTTGTGTGTTCCGGGTGATTGACATATTCGCGGGCTGTTCCGGGTTTGGTTGGGAATGGGTGATTTGGAAATTTTCGTTTAAAAGTGCGATAAGCTCGGTGAGTACTGGTAGGTGTTTCGGTGGATGTGGATGATTGAGCTAATGATGGAGTATAAGCTGAGGAGGGTGTGGGGGTAGGTGGATTTGAGGATGTTATTGTAGATGATAGTTGATGTATTGTAAGGTTGTTGGGGTGTATTAATTGTTGTCGTAAGGTAATAAAACTATCAAGTTCTTCATAAATTTGAAGACTATCTGTGGAATTATTATATGATCTGTCGAAATGAAGTGGAGAATAGGTTGCGGTTACTTGGGAAGCATAAGAAGATGTGGAAACGGATGGGAGTGGATGACTGGTTGGGATGGGTTTAAAAGGGTGTTTTGAAAAAACTGAGGAGTTTTTGGTCTGTGTATGGGTAGAGGGAGATGGTTCGGAGTCTGCAAATTCGTCGGGGGTTTCTACATTGGAGTTATTAAATTGCGAGATAGTATAAAAAACTGAAATATCTGAGTTAGTATCAGAATTCGTGCTTGATGGTAGATTAATAATTGGAAAATCGGGTGGTGGGAAAGCATAAAGTGGGGTTATTGGGATTTGAGTTTGGAGGTTGGCTGGATGGGAATTTGAGCGATGAAGGGATCCAAGTTGTCGGCTCATCGTGGGTTAAAAAATAAGATTATTTTGAGATTGAAAAGTGGTGGTGTGATGTTGTTCGATAATTTGTTCATATGTATTATCATTTTGTGAATGATGTGTCATTATGTGTTGGATGGGACTTTGTGTTGTCTTTGGTCTAGAATTTGGATTATTTGTGATTGCTAGGTTTCGAAAACTGCGGGGAACTAATGATAATGGATGGTTTTGTGGTAAGTGTGGCCTCTGTGGTGCAGTAGGTATTTTTTCTACCTTATTATGTTCTTCGTCCTATGTGTTTTGTCTTGTGGATATTTTTGTGCTATATTCTTTTATTTGCCCATCTAGAATTATTATATTAATTGATGATGAAAAAATTTCAAAAAATCCTGCAAATAATATACGTGATACACTTGCTTGTCGATTTACTTGCGTGTGTATAGCGCATGTGTTATAGATTCCTTTTAACAGTGAGAAAAGAAATCCTAAAAAAATAAACATAGCGTATAAGATAGCTAGTTTTTCTAAGATGTAATAGGGCCATCCTAGAAAAGCGAGAATTTCATTTTTTAGGGTGACAAAACTGAAAATATTTTAGGTGAAATATCTTGTGGTCTATATTTTTCACCGTTTAAATATATGTAATCTTTGATATCTTTAAAATATCCGCTATAGTCTTGTGTATAAATGTCTGCAAATCCTGCGGTTTCGGCCAGTTTTCTTAAAATCTGGTCGGTTGATTGTCGTTGTTTTGTGTCCATTTGTGTTACTAATTCCTGAAACTATTGTGTTCTAATGTGATGTTGGATATCAGATTTAGAATATATTCCAATTGAATGTAAATCAATATTTCGGTTACGAGCGATAGCTCGGATACTTTCGGGTGAAAATTTTTTGAGTTGTTGCATTAATGTAGGATACGTTGTAAGTAGGTAGTACTTATCTTCATCAGGGTTTAATTGTACTACATTGTGGCTATTTTCTGATCCACATGGGACTGCGGTATCCCAAAAATATGTTCGTTGAAAGTGTATCAACAAAATGTTCTTTATTTTTTTAGAATATGGGGATTCTTTTATAACAACGTTTGTCTTCAAAAACATATAATGGTGATACGTTTTTGGTGCAAGTATAAAACCATAAAATGTTTCCTTCGTAATCAAGAAAATTTGATCTGTTTCCCGATAATAAGTATCCTGCGTAAAGTGTTTTTAGTACTGCTAGTGCGAGTGATTGTAGGATTTGGGTTCTTTCTAATTCGCATAGTTGATGAAGTGTTTCTAATTCAGAGAGTGACATTTCTTGAAAAATTCTACTAATTGTGTAGTCTAATTTCATGTCTAAGTGGATATCATAATGAATATTACCAAAGTAGGTGCTATTCATTAGTGACAGTTCTTGTAAATGTGTGCTTTTACTGTTGTATGGTTTTAGTTATCCACCAGGTTGACCTTTGCTTTTATGAAAGTTAACTGGGACATATGATGTTCCTTAATTAACAGGATGACTTGTGGCATAAGGGTCAATTTTTTTTCCAGTGGTCATCTCGAAACCTTTTTCGGATTCGACAAGTATTTCAGAGGATTGTGTCTTATAAAGTGGATTTCTGTATTTACATGCAAATTCTGTTTCTTGATAGACTTGAAAACGTGTTAAATTATTTTCTAACTCATGAACATATTAATAAAATCAGTGCTTTGTTTACGAGATGGGTTCACTTGTTCGTATGGAATTGATTCAAAAAAATTTTTTTCATGAAATTTTATCATTCGAGCGTATATTTTTGCTACTTGAAATGTTGTGCTTGTATCTTCGGGAAACCAAACCATTGTCGCTTGGGTCCTTGTTGTAGGACCACAATAATCTTGATCATTTTTGCAAAGTAATCTAATTCCTTGATAGATCATGGTGTTATCGGTTAAATCTCGTGTGAGCTGTATTTTTTTCAAATTGTATTTTCCGATCAAAAAACATTATTTCTTGATATCCTTTTTTTGTGTCTGCTTTGCAGTTTGAAGGATAATTTATTCCAATGTGTGGTATCCAGTGTTTATCGTGTATGTCATAAGTTAACCGTCCTTGTGCGCCGTTATATGGGTACTTTTTGTCTAATTTAATATGTCCTTGGTATCGTTCAAGTTCTGCTTGATGTACAGAATCGGCAAAGACTTGGAAATTTACTATTGTTCTGTCTGTATTTTTCTTTCTTGTGATATTCAGTCTGAGTAATTCGTTTTTACAATCATCGGGATTTAGATGTAAAAGTCGTTCTATATTACTTTGGTAAAATGATTGTTGGTCAAGTCGGTTCTTGTTTCCGTTGGAAACTTGTGAACATTGTACTTTTTTCGGAAAATGTCGCTGTAAATTTATAGCCTGTGACTGTTGTTGCTCGGGCTTTTGAATATAATAATGCTATTACATTTGTAGTTTCTATAGTTTGTGGTTCTGTTTCGCATTGTGATACTTGATTTATTGCATATTTGTGTAGTGTTTTTTGTTCCTTTTTCTTCACAATCATAGTGTGTTACTAATAAATTCTGGGGTCCTGTGCAAGGAGAAGGGTTTTTGTTTTTGTTTGGAAAATATTAGAATAAAGATGTGTTGAAATGTTAATTTTTTTAGTATATACAAGTGTATGATAATCCTGAGTATGGGTTATAAAATTTTATGTAACCAATTGTGTTTTTCGTATATCTATCGTATTTATATATTACTTCAGTTGTATCGATTGGTGGTATCGATTGAGCTGTTATATTTGGTGGATGAAATGGGTAGGGATGTTGAACGATTTTATTAATTTTGATTGTGATTTCAAATTTTAATTGGAGACTATTTTGTTGAGGTATTTGAATATTGTGTTCTCGAATATCTTCGTGGATATCTTGTCTATATTGTAATCTATTGAGTGCCCAACTGTGGAGTCGGTTACTATCTTGATGTTGTCCAAATAATGGGGGAGGTGCTACGAATGTGTTCCAATCTAGTCGTAAAGGGGTATTTGATGATGATTGTTCTCTATATCTAGCGTCGAGGTTGTTTGGGAAATTTAAAGGGAAAAGCGTCGGTGAGATTTGACTTAATGATGGTGTTAAGGGGAGTGATAATGTTTCTGGTAATGATGATGGTGTTGTATCTGTAGAAATATCTAATGGTTCATTTACTATGTTTGGTTCACCTTGTGTATAGGAGTGTGTTGCTCAATATGGTAGTCGTGCGGTGGGATTGGGGGGGGGGGGGGTTAAAGGGATTTTCACGTATTTGTTCAGATGTCGGTGTTGAACCTAAGTAATCTGAGGGTATACTTGAGGTGTTATGTTGTGAAAGGAGTGTGGGAGTTTCTGGCAATGTACTACTTGAAATTTCTGAAGTAGTTGGCGTCGGTGATTGGGGTATATCAAAATGAACTCTAGGGGTTTGAAAATTTCTATTTCTTCGTGGATGTATAATTTGTCTATTTAATTCAACTGTATTTTGATTTTGACTAATGTGTCTTGCTCTATTTAAGTCTTGTGGTAATGTGGGGTATAAATTATATGTGGGTTTACTTAGGGATGCCTAAGGTTGAACTGGTTCTAGTGGTTCGGATAAGCGAGCGGGTCGTTCTTCAAAATTGTATGGGTTATCTTGAAAAGAAATTCGTGTAGATGTTTGGGGGTTTTGGGTAGTTGTGGGTATGGCTGGGTTTTCATGGGATGATGTCGGTGAAGACTGATTTTGTGATTGTTGGTTAGCAATTTTGGAAATGTGTTCGATTGACATTTTCTAGTGGGAAGATTTATGTTTATTGTAATATTCTTCGATGGAAAGAATTAAAAGGATTGTTGCTTAGGCGAATGTGACAATTGCCTTTTTTACACATTTGCACATTGTCATTATTAGGGATGATAAAAATGTGATGAAAGTTATGAATAGAAAAAAATTATCTGTTCTACTAAAAATTGTTCGTATCATTTATATAGACTTTGAATTATCGTACCTGTGAATGTGGTCAATGATTTGGGAAAGTTGGAGATATTTTTCAAATAGGGAGTAAAAAATTTAAAAAATATTGCAAAAAATTATTAAAAGGATTATTAAAGCTTCAAAAGTATCAATAAAAAATATGAGCAAAAGTTTAAATAGAATGAAAAATTTTATGAAAAGATTTAAGATTGTATTTTTTAAGATATCGACTGTTTGAGAGAGAAGCATTTAAGAAATGATTCGTTCGTCAAATATTTTTTGTTGTCTGGGCGATATTCAAGTGTGGTCGGATTATTTATTGGTTTTTTGACAAGTGGGTTGAGTTTTGTGAAAAATTGTTGGAGGCTTATTTTATGGTGTTTGGGAGGTCTTCTTTGCTTTAATTTTATTTGTGGGGTAATCTGGGGTATTTTTGAAACATTTGTACTAAAGATTATGGTCCTTTCTTAACTTAGGCTAATTTGCCATTTTTGGTTGGAGGGTCTTTGAGGTCTGAGTTGGGAAAATATTGTTGATCTTTGCGTTATTAGATAGGGGAGGGTTGTAATATTATGGTGATATATATTTTAGTTGTCAAGTTTTAGCGAGTTGCTTATTTTTGACCTGGAGGTTGTAAAGTTATAGTTATAGATATGCCTGGAGTTTAATATGTATCTGCTAGTAGGTTTGTGTTAGAGATACAGAAGGTGACAGATTTGAGTGAATCCTATTGGCTGAAATTGAACTAGAATTGTTGCGTATGTTTCAGAATGATATCTTGAAAATTAGAAAGTTCAAAATGATTTAGGGGTGTAAAAACTATTAATTTTAAAATCAAAGTTGTTTTTGAAATTCAAATTTGTTTAATTTTTTAGATTGTGGGATGAATGTTTTGTAATTTTTACGTGGTTGATTTCTAAGTCGTGATGATTCTCTATGTTCGGATTTCTCTACTTGTTCTTGTGGTAGAATTTTTTCTATCATTTTCCTGTTTTTTTCTTCTTTTTGAAGTATTTTTGGGTCTGGTGTTTTTGTTTTGTTTTGAGTTGTGTTTTGTTTTTGATTTTGTTTTTTTTTTATGATGAATGTTGTCCTGTAAATTTGTTTCTTGTTCTGTATGTGTAAGATTTTGAATAACTTTTAAACATGTAAAAGAATATAATTGAGTTAATTCGCGCAATGCGTATTCTTTTGGGTAGTAGGGTAATAAATGAATAATTTCTTTTTTAGTTGAATCTGCGAGTTTATACGTTACGTCAGTGGGTTTGGCAATTATTTGGTATGGTCCTTTTCGAAGAGCTTGTAATTTTTTTGAGATTCCTTTTTGCGTATTGAAGTTAGGTATTAAGACAAATGTTCCAATTTTTAAATCTGTGGCTGGCGTAAAGCGTGATTTAATTTGGTTGTTAATGTTTTGCCTTTGTAACAATTTCTTTGTTACTTTTTGGTAAATTTCATTGTGTTTTTTATCTCTATTTAATATCCATTCGGTATGTGTGCCGGATGCTAATTTAAGATTTTGTGGACGATGAAAATGATCTCCATCATGTGTGTGTAAAGGTAGGTTCTAACAAATTGAATCTTTATTTGGTTGGCAAAAACCTTGTGCATTTTTATGGGCATTTGCTGTAAACATAATTGGTTTTCGTGGCTTTTGATTAAAAACCATTTCATATGGCGACGTTCCTAAAGTTGTCGTGAAATGTGAATTATATGATAAGGGAAATAGTTTTACATCTGCTGACCATTCTGTGTATCGTGTATCGTTTCCAATAATGATACATCTGAGATATTCTTGTAATGAACGGTTCATACCTTCGACTAAACCATTTGTCCAAGGTGCATGAGATGTACGTGGTTTATGTTTGATTATATATAAGTGGTATAGTGTGATGATTTCATTATTTATAAATTCTGTACCTTGTCTGTAACTAGGATATCGGGTAATCCGAATTTGGCTATCCAATGTTCATAAAGTGTTGTGTAAGCAAAATGAGCATTAAAATGTGGTACTGGGTTGAGTGCTACATAATGTGTGAATGCATCAACAATGACCATAATGTAGGAGTTTCATTCAGAGGATGGTGAAATTGTTCCTTTTGTGTCGAATGAAATGCGATGGTTGAAATATAGACTTTGTCCTTTAAAATCTTGTTTCTGTGCTATTTGTTTTTTGATTTGTATGGGGTTTGTTCAATTGACATATTATACAATCATTGCATAATACTTTTATCCAAATAGGCGCATTTGGGAAATAAAAATTTGTGTAAAGTTCGAGTATATTTTTTCTGATCCTGAGTGTCCTTTTGTATTTTGTGTATGGGAGATAATAAAAGCTATTAGTATCATACTTAAACGAAGACAGGGAACTTTAGAATCATTTAATTGATATTCTAAAATATCTGTATTTTCATTAATTGTTATGTTATTAAATTTTCGGAAATATCGGAGGTGTGTTTTGTTTCTTAAAACTGTGGTATCAGCTTTTACGGGCTTAGTGTTGTATTTGTACCATGATTTTAGTTTTCTAATTACTGTGTCGAGATTTTGATATTGTTTTAAAAGTTCAAGTGTAATTTTATCTGCTGGGGGGAGAAAAATATTTTCAATTTCTAGTTTTGATAGGGGAATTGTGTCAAGTGGGTCATGGAGGTCAAAAACTTGATTTACTGTGTATTTTGAATCATTTGTTTGTGGTCCTGATAAATTTATTTTATTGGTCAAATTTTCTTTTTCAATTAATCAAAAAAGGTCTTTTTTATGCGATTGTTGTTATATTTTCTTTTGATGAGTTTTACTTTTTATCCATTGTGAGTATGGAATTGGTTTAAAAGTAGATGTGCCTAATAAATCAACTTCGTAGTGATTTTTTTGGCAATCTAAGTAGAGTGGAAAAAGTTGTAGATTATATATTTGTGATTGATCAATGTCAGTATTTACTGCGTATTTGCATTCTAGTCGGGGTGATGTTGTATCTTTTGCGAGATAGAATTTAATATTTTGTGGTATTTCAACTGTAGTTTTTCGTGTAAGTAATTCAGGTGGCGTATTTCGACTTAATGTATCTGGTAATGCAAAGTTTTTTCCTGCTGTCCAAACTATATGTAAGTTTGGGAATTTCATTAGAATTGATTGAAATCTGTAAACTCTATGATTAGGATTTCATTTTTGGGTGAAGAGAAACATATTTGGTTTGTGATCTGTACATAGAATTGTTGGGTGTTTTGATCCAAGTATCAGAAATTCGTATTCTGTAAGTGTAAAAATTTAGCTGTACATTCTCTCATTAGAGTTGAGAGTCCTAGCTCTGCTTGTGTAAATAATCGTGAATTTGCTAATATAAGATTCATTTTATTTGTTCCGATATGTGATTGTAGCAATGCTGCGCCGATGCCAAACTTTGAAGCATCGCACATTGTATAGAATGGTTGATTTGGATCTGGAATTGTGTTTGAAATTTGTTCTGTCAAAAATTTTTTATCTTCTTCAAATCGTGTTTGATGTTCAGTGGTCCATTCAAAATCATTTTGTTGTCTGTGGATGTTATAGAAAGGTCTTAAGTATAATTGCATTTTGTAAACATATTTACTTAAGAAATTTAACATTCCAAAGAATTCTTGGATTTTCTTTTTATTTGTAGGTGGTTGAAGTTTTTGCATTGCATCAATGCGTGATTTTATTGGAGTGTAAGTGTTTCGTTCAATATTATGTCCTAACAATTTAACGCGTGTTTAAATGAAATGTGATTTATCAGGGGCTGCTTTCAGATTTTCGTTCTGAATTATTTTATGATACTGTTTCAAAACTGTAAACATTTCTTCTTTAGTCTGTGAGTGCATGAAAACATCATTTAATTATGTGATTGCATTTTTCTTGAGTATTAGTGGTCTAAACATTTTTCTCATGAAAGCTGAAAAAGCTGCTGGTCCTATGGATATTCCATAGAATAATCGATTAAATTCATATTGTTGATTTTCAATAACAAATTGTGTTAAACGTCGTTATTGTTCATCAAGTGACATTTGATTATAAGCACTATTCATATCTGCGGTTGTGAAGTATTTACCATTTACCTTTGTTCAGATAACTTGTATGGGTTCAAAAGGCCAATTGCATTTTGATTCGTCAATTAGTGAATTGAGATATCTAGCGTCTAAAACTATTTTTAGTGATTCACCTTTTGCTAGGATGATAACAGGGTTGATGAAGGTATTACTGATGGTTGTTCTTCTTTATTTACTGGTGAGATAATTTCGTATTGTTCTAAAATATCAAGTAATCTATTTACCTTGTCGTGTAAGTGAATCGGTACTTTACTTGCTCTTTGTTTTTTGAAAACTGCGTCAGGTTTTAATGGGAGGTGTAGTGATGAACTAATTTTTCCAATGTCAAATTTTGATGTTGCGTTGAATATTTTAACAGTTGTTTTGCTAATTTATCAAATTCATCTTGTGTGATTTGTGAGTGTTGAAAATTAAACATTATTAAAAATTTTTGTTGTTCTTTTGTGTATTTGTTATATTGAATGTCCGTTTAAAATGTGGTGTTTTTGTGAAATAATCTGTGTTTCTTTTTTCCTTACTTATTATGTTATTTATGGATAATTCTTCGTCAAGAATTGTTGATTGGCAAATATCTAATAATTGGAGTATATTATTAACTCGGTAGGCTACTTCATTTAGAGGTGAAATTGTAGCATTTGTTTCACAATATCCTAAAAATCCTAGGGGTAATGTTATTTGATATGGTGTATTGTTATTCACGTGTAATGAAATAATATCGGAATTCGTGTTTTTTAAGTATGAATGAGATTGTAATTTTGAAAAATTCGTGAATACGTTTAAATTCGAAATCTGACATGAAAAAGTGTTGTTTATTTTGACTTTTGTTATATTGATGAAATTTTTTTATTGAGAAATTATATAATTTTCCTGATAGTGGTTTCAGATGTTTCCGTTCTTGATTGTAAATAAGATAAATTTTTGAGAAAAATGGTGGTTGTTTGTTTAATCTTTGGAAGAATGTTAGGGCTGTATTTTTTGTTTTTATTTATCACTGATATAGATCTTACTATTTAAGATATGGATTGTTGGTATATAATTAGTTTTGAATGGTATGCCAATAATGTTCTGCTTAATATCAGTAATATGAAATATTTGATTAGAAGGTTTGTTCAAAATCTTGTTTTGTTCCATTGTTCTTGTGGGAACAAGGAATAGTTAAATTTTTCAATAATTTTTCCATGTTGATTCTTGTGCTGTTGCTAATTTACTATATGTTTCAAGAGGTGTCAAATTTGGTTGCAATATTTTAATTTCATTCCATGTGGGAATATTAATGATATTTGATTCTGCTCCAATATTAATGATAGTCAATTAAAAAACCAATTTCAAGATCTGGTGGTTGAAATTCTTTGCTTCTTGGACTTTCTAAGAGAAATGGAATTGTCCAAATTTTTTCTCTTGGTTGTTTTTTTTTGCATATTTTGATAAATATGCTTTGTGTATGAGCATTGTGTTTCATCTTTTTTAACAGGTTTAATTAACGTGTTAATTTCGTTTACTTCTTGTGTAGTTTGTGTATTATTAATAATGGGTCCAATGTAGTAATTATGAAGAAGTTCCAATTGATTTTCATATATATGTGAAGTGAAGGGTTGTTCTTATATTATAGGTTCATAGTCGTTTTCGACTGTTATCATTTTTACAGAGATGGTACTATCTGTATCACTTTCAGTATCAGTTGATTCACAATTAATGTGATTTAATTGTAGTTCATTACTTCCTGTGTCATCAATACCTGGGGGTTCTGAAGTTGTTTCTTCATTTGCTTGCACTTGATTGATGGGTCTTTGATGTTTTGGTGTGTTACTTCTGTATCGATGTTTGGAATTGGGGTAACGGTTATTATTCCTATGTGGTGACTGGGAATAATTTCTGTACCTATTATTGTAACTTGAGTTTCGAATTTGTGAATTATTCCGTGATCTGTTCTGATAGTTATCATTTGATCTAAGATAATTCGATCTATTATATGAATTGTTCCTTGATCTGTTGTTTGGATAGTTCTGATTTCGATTGTTAGAATAACTTCTAATTCTACTGTGTGAATAGTTATTATTTCTGTTGTATAATGAGTTTCGTGATATATTATTGGAATAGTGTCTATTCCTTGGGTTTGAATGGGAACTGGATGCAGAAACAAATTCTGTTGTGTTTGAGTTCGATCGGGTATATTTATTTTGGTTATTTTGGCTATTCGATCGGCTGTATCTAATTTGTTAGAAATTTCGTGAATTTTTTCGTTTGGGCGATCTACCTCTATAACTGGAGTTATATGGTGATTGATTTCTTGAGTAATTTGAGTTACTTGGAAGTGGTTTTCCTGAACTATTATTACTATATATAATTTTATTTGGTAGGTTTTGATCTTTTTTCATATATTGATAGAATGACTTATTTGGTTCTTTGTGCTTTTGGGGTTTATTCTGATTGTCTTGTTGTTTTTGTCTACATTCGGCGATACTGTGTCCGTATCGTCTGCAGTAATTACACCATTTTTTGAAGGATGGTTTGCCTTTAAAGTTTGGATTCCGTTCGTAGATGTTAAGTATTTCAATAATTTTTTCAATCAGGTCTGTGTCTGATTCTTGTATGTTATATATAAGTAGTATTTGTTTCAATCCGATTAACTTATTGCAGTTTTAGATTTTCTGTTTCTTCGAGTTTCATTGTGATTTCTGCTTGTTCTAGTTTATCTACGAATTTTCTAAAATCTAAATCTGGTTCTCGAATTGAGGAAGGATGAGATGCTCTCTTTTTATAGCTACTTTCCTTAATTGAAGTGTTGAGGTCATCATTAAAAATCCTGTCATTTTTGTGTTTTTGTATTCATGTGTATTGAGTGAATATGCTTTTCGAACTAGTGTTTAGATTCGAACTGCCTGTTGTTTAATTGTTTCATTTGGTAATCTGCGTATTTCGTTGCATAAAACTCTTTGATGTTGTTTGTTTGTTTCAGAGTCAAATATTTTTGAAAATTCTTGTGTGAATCTTTTCCAATCTGATTTTATTTCTATGGCTATTACTAAAAACCATTTTTAGGCTGCACCATCTAGTGTTGTTTGTATTAACGCTGTGCGTCTATGTATTCAATTTTGATGGAGTGGTGTATTAATTGGTTCGGGTCCTATAATTAAAATTAAATTTGCTGTTACTGCATCTAAATAATCTTCTACAGAATATTCAGGGTCTGTTCCTGTGAATACCATTAATGGTTTATTCGATGTTATTGACGATCCACCCATGAGGTATGGATTCATAGTCATCTGTAGTGATTCTGCGGCATTTGGCATTTGTGAAAAGTTTGAAAGTTGATTTTTTGTTAATCCATGTGGCAGAAGATAATATGGAAGCGGTATTTCATTTTGCATTTGGGTTGGTTGGTAAGAATGCATTGACATTGAGTTTTGTGGTTGTATAGGTTGAAAATATTGTGCGTTAAGTGGGTTTTGTATATGCATTTGTTGTGGATTTTTATATCTGTTGGGTTTTAAATTGGGTAAATTTTCATAATTTGAGATGGTTGTGATTGTCGCGGTCTCTGTGTGCAGTTTTCTTTAGTATATGGTGCAAAAATATCTGATTGATGATAATCATCACCATCGGATGATAAATAGTTTTGTGTTATATGGTGTATGTTGTTTATTTTTATTTTGTTGAAAAAATGGGTAATTTTCACTATAATCCTGTGGAGGGTGTTGATTATCTGGAAAATTTACTGAATTGGTCGATATATTTGGGAGATTCCAATAATGAGAACATACGTGATTTAAATTTTGTGTATTTTTCGGGGGGGGGGGTTGATTTGGTTTTGATTGATGTACATAATTATAATTGTGTTCTGCAAAAGTGTTTCTTGACGGTTTTGTCATTGGTCTATACGTCTGATAGTCAATATGTGAGTATTTTGGAGCAACCGAAGGTTTAACGGTCGATTGTAAGGTTACCTGAGTTAGTGATGTATATGTATTTTTTGGTGTTGTCAGATTTGGGTGTGTTGGTGAAATACTTTGTTGTGTAGTTGTTACTGTTGTTTGGACGATTTCTTCATTTATGAAGTGCGATGGTGTTTGAATATCTTGCTGTGTAAGATTTCTGGTTCCATTAAGATTTTCCTTATGTATGACTGTTGGATTTAAGCTGTTATTTCGTCTATCAGGTAAAAATGTATTATAATTTAATGGTGTTGCGTCAATCGTTAATGGTATTACTTTTACATAATCTCTGTGAAAAGATATTGTACTTATTGCTTGACTTGAGATATCTTGTGGATTATTTATAAATGCTGGATGAGACCATTCAGTGTCCCAAACGTAATCTGATTGTTCTGCAATGACAGTGTCGTCGTTGGTACTTTGAGGTCCAAAATTTTTTCTTGCTTGTGCAATTAAATCTAGGTTGTGGGTAAAACAATCTATTATAAACCATGCTAAAAATTTTCGTAAATCATGTTTAGTGTTTTGTGAGACATCATTATTGCTGAAATTTTTGCTGATTATATGTAAAAATGTTGGAAATACTGTGATTTTCGTTCTTACTTTTGTATGTTTGGATGCTTGGGTTGGTGACGTGCTTTGAACTTCTGTTTTTTCTAATATAAATATATATATATCTATATATTATTGCAAAAACTTTGTTAGTGAATATGGAGTTTGCTCTTTGTGA
Organism: Symsagittifera roscoffensis; assembly: GCF_963678635.1. NCBI lineage: Eukaryota > Metazoa > Xenacoelomorpha > Acoela > Convolutidae > Symsagittifera > Symsagittifera roscoffensis. The sequence goes on along the minus strand of NC_087067.1, from coordinate 54,989,667 downwards.
ATTATAAAATTGTATGCTTTTAATAAACTCTATGAATACTTTTGAAAACTCTAAATCAATAACGTCTGTTTGGATTACATATTTACCATGAGCTGTTCGTGGTGTGCTGAATTCTATGGTGTAGATTCCGTACTGTTGTGTTAGGTTACATATGTCTTTCAAATAATGTTCTATAATCTGTCTTTTGAATTTTACATCGGGAATTCTGCTTTGCATGGACTGATTCCTGGTTCAAACAAATTTACGAGTAAGTTTTTACAAAATCGTGTTTGTCCTCTATCATTGAGTGAATCTATAAGAAAGGGAAAAACTGCTTCTTCATCTGGACCTTCGTCACTTTGAGTGTGGCTCATTTTTTCGTTTGATGACTGTTAATATATAATTATCAATATGTCTATTTGGTTGATTCCAATTATACAGGTGTACTGGTTTGTGTTTATATTGCTTTTTTATTCTTCTTTTTATTGTTTGTCGATTTGTTCGAATGTTTCCAACTGTTTGTGTATGTGGGTTTATTTTAAGATCGTGTTTTTGGTTGTTTATTTCACAATTGTGTAGAACGATTGTTTTTTTATTTCCCATATTTTTGAATGATATAAGGTTTAGGATGAGGGATGCAAGAAGTTATTAGTGATTTTTATTTTCCTTGACTGTTAGTCCTTACGATTTTTTGGTTAGCTTAACCTGGTTCTTTTTTGTTCAGGGTTGGAGAGAAAGGTATATCGATTCCGGAGAAAGATTTTTTACTTTCTAGTGACTAGTCTAAGTTAAGGTGTTAACTTACTTAATCTTACTTAAGGGTAGTGATTGTGTTCAAGGGTTGGAGAATAGTAAATCGATCCACAAGGCTTAGGTATAATTAGAACGCAAGTAGTTCGTTAGATACTATTTTAAACTTACTAAGTCTAAGATCTATCCTGGGTCTGGTAAGAGGAGGGTTCAAGTGAAGGATGAATAACCGAAGTTCTTCACTGTTTACCCTAATTTGAATGGTTAGTGGTATTAAAAATTTCCATTAGTCCTGGGTCTTTTGAAAACGTTGGGTAGTGAATCGACGATTGAGGTCGTTAGACACTTGATAAGTGGGTGGGGAGAACAAAATTGTTCTTTTTGATCCAAGGATAAGCCTTGATGATCAGAATTTAAAATAATAAAATAGAAAATTTGTTTAGATCCAAGGAAAGCCATGATGATCTAGTTTAAAATTAAGTAAAATTAAGTTTAAAATGTTTTAATTTTATTTGATAAAAGGTTTTAGCTTTTAATGATGTCATTGGGCTTATGATTGCTGTTATGTTTAGGTGATGAAGCTGGAACAACAGGATTATTTATAAATACTAACTATTTATTGTCATGCTACTAATTTTGATTTTTATTTTCCATAAATTTTTTTCAAATATGTTTTATAAGATAAAACTCAACAAAAGATAATTAAGCAACAGCCACACAAAAAAGATCCTTATCCAATAATAGAAAAAGAAAAATTAACTGACATTATAAATTTATCAGGACCACCGACAATTGTTTTGAAATACACAGTAAATCAAGTTTTTAACCTTCATGTTAAAATCGACACAATTCCCCTATCAAAATTAGAAGTCGAAAACTTAAATCATGGCACAAATATAAAACAAAGCCAGCAAAAGCTGATACAACGAAATTAGGAAACAAAACACTCCTCCGATATTTTAGAAAACTCAATAATACTACTATAAATGAAATTACAGATCTTTCAGAATATAATACATCCGATTCTAAAGTAACCTGTCTCCCCCTCAGCATGATGTTGCTAGCCTTCAACTTATCACACACACAAAATACAAAAGAACATTCAAGATCAGAAAAATCATATTCAAATTTTATGCAAGACTTTTACTTCCTGAATGCACCATTTTGGGATAAAGTTTTATGCAATGATTGCATAACATATCAATTAAATAAACATTACTCAAATCAAAAACAAATAGCACCAAAACAAGACTTTAAAGGACAAAGTCTATCTTTCAATCATAAATTTTCATTCGACACAAAAGGACTAATTTCACCATCCTCAGAAGGAAACTCATATATAATGGTCATTGTTGATGCATTTACACACTACGTAGCACTCAACCCAGTACCACATTGTAATGCTTAATACGCATACACAACACTCCACGAACATTGGATAGTTAAATTTGGATTACCCGCATACAAATAACGGCACAGAATTTATAAATAATGAAATCATCACATTATGACACCTATATAAGATCAAACATAAATCACGTACATCTCATGCACCATGGATAAATGGATTAGTTGAAGGTATGAACCGTTCACTACAAGAACATCTTCGATGTATCATAAATGGAAATGATACAAGATATACTGAATGGTCAGCAGAGATGTAAAAATTCTTTCCCTAATCTTATAATTCACAAATTACAAAAACCCTAGGAATGTCACCATACCAAATGGTTTGTAATCAAAAGCCACGAAAATCAATTATGTTCACAGCAAAGGCACATAAAAAAAAACAAGGATATTGTCAACTAAACAAAGATTCAATTTGTTATAATCTCCCATTACATACTCATGTTGAAGACCACTTTCATCATCCACAAATATTAAAATTAGCTTCCGGTACACATACAGAATGGATTTTAAATAGAGATAAAAAACACAATGAAATATACCAAAATGTAACGAAGAAATTGTTGCAAAGGCAAAATATAAACAACCGAATTATTTCACGCTTCATGCCAACCACCGATTTAAAAATTGGAACATTTGTTTTAATACCCAATTTCAATACACTAAAGGATTATCCAAAAAACTACAACCACTTCGAAATGGACCATATCAAATAATTGATAAACCACCTGAAGTAACATACAAACTTACAGACTTCAGCAAAAAAGAAATCATTCAAGACCGTAACAACCTTTTACCTTATTATCCAAAAGAATACGCACTCCGCGAATTAACTCAATTATACTCTTTTACAGGCTTACACATCGTTCAAAACCATTCACAAATAGAACAAAATCAAAATGTTAATACCACAAAAAATAAAAATACAATCCAACAGCAAAATGTAGACCCTCAAAAATCCAACATACCAGAACCAAAAAAAAACAAAAAGAAAGAAAAAATCGAAAACTAACAGAAAAAATTTTACCACAGGATTTACAATAAAAACCCGAACATAGAGACTCATCACTTCTTAGAAGTCAACCACGAAAAAACTATAGGAGATTTATTCCACAGTCTAAAATATTAAAGAAAGCTGATTTCCAGAAACATTTTTAATTTCGATTACCGCAAAATTCTTTTTAAATCACTTTAAATTTCATATTTCTGTAAAAACATGCTGAAAATAACCTCGATCAATTCTAGTTTAAATTCAGCCAATAGAAATCGTTCAAATTGCCACCTTTATATCTCTAACACAAACTTATTTAGCCGATAAATTTAAATCTCCAGGCATATCTATAACTATAACTTTCCAACCTCAAGGTCAAAAATAAGCAACTAGCAAGAACTTGACAAGTAAAATAAACACTACTTCATTATTACAACCCTTCCCTATCTGATTATGCAAAAATCAACAATATTTTTCCAAGTCAGACCTCAAAAGTCCCTCAACCAAAAATGGCAAACTAGCCTGAAGTAAAAAAGACCCCTGATCATTTGGCCTAAAGTACAAATATTTCAAAGATACCCCCACTTACCCAATAAAAAAAAACGAAACTATGAAGACCTCCCGAATACCATAAAAATACGCCCTCAACAATTTTTCACAAAACTCAACCCACTTGTCAAAAATCAATAAATAATCCGAACACACTTGATTTTTGCCTAAGACTTTTAAAAAATATATTCAACGAAACAAATCATTTCTTAAATGCTTTTCTCCATAACATTTGATCATATAAAACAAAAATTTCTAAACCTCTCCACAAAACTTTTCACTATAATTAAATGTTTTCTATTCTATTTACTTGAAACTTTTGAGTCTCTAATAATCGTTTCGATAATGTTTTTTAAATTTTCTCCTCCCTGTTTGAAATATATCTCCAACTTTTCCAATTCCTTGACCACATCTATAGGTGCGAAAACATAAAATCTATTTAAGTGATACGAAACATTTTTAGTCGAAAAGATATTTTTCTTTTATTCATAATTGTTTCTCACATTTTTAGTATCCCTATTCATGACAATGTGCAACTGTATAAAAAAGGCAATAGTCACATTTGTCTAAGCAACTATTCTTTTAATACTTTCTATTGAAGAATGTTTTAATAAACATAAATTTTCCCAATAAAAATTAAACAGTCAAATTATTTTTCAAAATTGCTAATCAACCTGCACCACACCAGCCCCCACCAACAAGATCCCAAGAAAGTCCGATAACACCTACAACCACCAACAATCCCCCACCATCAAGTAGAATATCTTTTCAAGACAACCCATACACTTTTGAAGAACGACACACACAATTATCTGAACCCCTAGAACCAGTAAATTGCCAACCAAGCATCTTTAAGTGAACCAACAAATAATTTATATCCCACCTTGCAGCAAGATCTTAATCGAGTCAGACATATAAGTCAAAATGAAAACACACTTGAAATAAATAGACAAATCAAACACCCACAAAAAAATAGAAATTTTCAAACTCCCAGAGTTCATTTTATCATACCCCAATCACCGACAACAACTACATCAAGCAGTACATTACCAGAAAATCCCACCCTTCCTTCACAACAAAGCATCTCGAATATTCCATCAGGTTATTTAGGTTCAACTCCAACATCAGAATAATTTTGAGAAAATCCTTGTAACCCCCCAAATACCACCGAACGACCACCATAATGGTCAACACACTCATACACTCAAAGTGAACCAAATTTAGTAAATGAACCAGTAGATATCTCTTCTGATACAACATTATCATCCTTACCAGAAACACTTTCACTTCCATCAACACCACCCTTAAGTCAAATTTCATCAACACTTTTCCCCCTCAATTTTTCCCAAAAATCTTGACGCCAGATACCAAAAACAATCATCCACAAATACCCCCCTACGGTTAGATTGGAATAATTTTGTAGCACTTCCCCCACTATTTGGACAACATCAAGAAAGTAGCCGACTCCACAATTGGGCACTAAATAGACTACAGTATAGACAAGATATCCACAAAGATATTCAAGAACACAACATTCAAATACTCCAACAAAATAGTCTCCAATTAATATTTGAATTCACAGTCAGACTTAATGATTTTGTTTAAAACCCATTTCCCCTTAGTACACCAAATATAACAGCTCAATCACTACCTCCCTATTTATAACAACTGAAGTTATATATAAATACGATAGATATACCAAAAACACAATTGGATATATTAACTTTTATAACCCGTACTCAGGATTATCATACACATGTATTTTTAAGAGTATTCACATTTTAACACCTACTTTTCCTAATTTTTTCCGAACAGAATACAAATCCATCTCCTCGCTCAGGACCTCAAGATTTGCTAGTAACACACTATGATTGTGAAGAAAACGAACAAAAAACACTACACAAATATGCTATAAATCAAGTCACACAATGTGAATCCGAACCACAAGCTATAGAAACAACAAATATAGTAGCCTTATTGTACTCGAAAGCCCGATCAACAACATTAACAGGAAACAAATTAACAGCAACATTTTCCGAAAAGAAAGTACATTGCTCAAAAGTCTCAAACGGAAATGAAAACCGACTAGACCACGAATCTTTCTATCAAAGTAAAATAGAAAGATTGCTAAATCTTAGCCCTCAAGACTGTAAAAACGAACTTAGTCGATTAAACTTAACAGAAAACGTAGGAACAAATAGAAAACTTGTAAATTTTCAATTTTTCCCAGACTTAGCACATCAAGCAGAACTTGAAAAACACCAAGGTCACATAATACTAGACAAAACTTTCCCCTTTCATGGAATACACGGAAGATTAACCTGTGATTTACATGATAAACACTGGATACCACATATCGGTATAAACAATCCCTCAATTTGCAAAGCAGACACAAAAAATAAAGGATAACAAGAAACAATGTTTTTGGACTGGAAAATACAACTTGAAAAAGTACAACTTACACGAAATTTATAAAAGACGACACATTTTTTTACCAAGGCATTCGACTCCCTTGCAAAAATGACCAAGGATATAACGATCCTACAACACGGACCCAAGCAACCATTGTATGGCTTCCTGAAGAAACCTGCACAGTCTCTCAAGTAGCAAGTATTTACGCTAGAATGATTAATTTTCACCACAAATATTTTATTGAATCAACCCCATTTGAAGAAGTCAATCCCGATCAAATTAGAAATAGAAACAACAAATTTATGGACCTTCGCAATATAGAAAATAAACTTACACGATTTCAAATATACCCAGAAACAGAACTAGCATGTAAAAACAAAAAAACCAATTCACAAAACACAATATTCAGAAATTCTTGTCGAATACGAACACGGTTTTGACATGAATACAGGACATCTAATTGTAGACCTTATGGCCACATCTCAGTCAATTACCGACGGAAACCCCTATGTTTTAGTAAAATTTCAGGAAAACATAGGACGAGTAGGTGGAAAACTAAATCCACAACACGCAGAAATTACACGGTTACAAGAACTATCACTTATGAATCGTACATATTTTGGCGCAATTCATTTAGATATGAAACTAGATTACACAATCAGCAGAATTTTTTAAGAAATGCCACTCTCAGAATTAGAAACACTACATCAGCTATGTGAACTAGAAAGAACCCAGATTTTACAGCCACTAGCACTAGCAGTTCTCAAAATACCATATGCAGGATTTTTATTATCCGGAAATAGATCAAATATTATTGATTATGAAGGAAACATTTTATGGTAAGATAGTAGATGTTATAAAAGAATCCCCATTTTCGACAAAAATAAAGTATATTTTGTTGATACACACTCAAGACGAACAAATTTTTGGGACACAGCAGTAAAATGTGGATCAGAAAACAGCCACAACGTTGTACAAATAAATCCCGACGAAGATAAATATTATCTAATAACACCATACCCAAAATTAATGCCACCATTAAAAAAGTTCTCACCTGAAAGCAATCGACCTATAGCCCGCAACCCAAATACCGATTTACAATCGATAGGTATCTATTCAAAATCAAACATACAACAACACATAAGTACACAACAATTTGAACAACTACTTATGAAAATGGACACAATACAACGACAATCATTAGATCAAAAGTTACGAAAACTTGCAGAAACAGCAGGATTTTCAGATGTTTACGCACAAGATTACAGCGGATATTTTAAAGACATAAAAGATTACATTTATTTAAATGGTGAAAAATATCGACCGCAAGATATATCACCAATCAATATTTTTAGTTTTGTAAATCTCAAAAATGAAATTTTAGCCTTTCTAGTATGGCCATACTACGTCTTAGAAAGATTGAATATATTATATGCTATGTTTAATTTTATTGGATTTCTTTTCTCATTACTAAAATGAATCTATAACACATGCGCAATACATACACAAGTGAACCGACAAGCAAGCGTAGCACACATATTATTTGCAGGATTTTTTGGAATGTTTTCATCATCAAAAAACAAAATCATCTTAGATGCACAAATTAGGGAATATAACACAAAACTATCAAAAAATCCCACTACATACGACGAATCAAATAATAATAATACAAATGCATTACCCACAGCACCACATTTACCAAACCCCAATTTAACCATCCATTATCATTAGTCTCACGAAATTTTAGAAACTTAGCAATTACAAACCACCCAAACTTAAGACCCAGTCACATACAAAGCCCTATCCAACATATAGTGACACAACAGCCCACAATTGACGACACATACGAACAAATCATTGAACAGCCCCATACCACTATTTTTTAGTCTCGAAATAATCATTTTTTTAGCTCACGATTAGCAAACAAGTTCGATCACTCCATCGATCAAACTCCCACCCTGCCAACCTCCAAAATCCAATCCCTATTATCCCACTTTTTGCTTTTCCGCCACCTGATTCACCACAGATTAATACATCATCAGTCATGAATTCTGACACTAACTCAGATATCACAATTTATACAACAATTTCACAACTGAATAAATCTGACATAGAAACTCCCGATGAGTTTGCAGATTCTGAACCATCCCCATCTACTGATACCCAGACCAGCTCAACAGCCTTCTCAAAACCTCCCTTCCGACCTATTCAACCCCAAAGCCAACATACATCTCCCTATACTCCTTCTCAAGTAACGCCAACCTATTCCGCATTCAAAAATGAACGCTCCACCAACAACTCCCCAGATAATATTCAAATTTCCGAAGAACTAAATATTTTTATAACACTTCAACAACAATTGCTATCTCCCCGCACTCTAACGATTAACCAATTATCATCAACAATGGGATCATCAAATCCACCAACACCTACACCAATTTTAGATTATACTCCATCATTAGCTCATTTATCCACATCAACAGGAACATCCACCAGTACTAATCGTGCTTATCGAACCTTTAAACGAAATTTCCCAAATCACCCATTCCCATCCAAACCCGGAACCGCCCGAGAGTATATCAACCAACCAGACAACACTAATACTACGAATTTTCTTCAAATAACCCTACCTTTATTTCGCCAATATACACTAAATCAATCCGACCCTAACCCTGAACCACGTCAATTTGTAGATGAACATGTAATAATACCCACACTTCAATGGACAGCTTATTATAATTTCACTATTCCCCTTACGCTACCACTCTATAACACCACTATGGATATTGAAGGAAACAAGGACGAATTATTCAGATTAACCACAGCACTCACCACTCGACACTTTACATATGTAGGATATGAAAAATTACTAAAAATATTCACTGCATCCCGAGCTAACAAATTTTCGATTGAATATTATGATCATAACATCATTAGATCTAATCAAGACCAGTTTCTTGACGACGATCAGTTTGCTAACCCACAACTCACAGAGAAATTTTTCATGAAAACACCTTACTTATTCACACTTAACTTCTTAGATAAAAGCATGATCACATTATTTCAGAAGCACTCTCAGATATTCAAGCATACGAATCATTTTACAAAAAACTTCAAACATTTTCGCTAACCTTTCATTTTCTCACACCAAAGGAACGTGATTTGCACTGTTCACACGACATCATGTTACGAACTTAACAAACGCACACCTACAGTTTTTATCGATTTATTCAAAATCATTTTCATCTACACACACCATCGCGACAACCACACCACAGATTTCAGTTTAACAATTCCAAATACACATCACCATTTTTTCTAAACTTCACCTATTGCATCAAAAATACTAGCCTTCAAGGCATCCTCCGCAATTAGGACCCAATCACCCAGATGTACATATTTTGTCCCCTCACCAAGACTTTCAACGACGAAGAAGCCCGTCCCCTAATAATCCCGCATGAATATATACAATCTATAGAAGTACCCACTTCAGAATTCATCCAAAACACTAAATACAATCATAAAAATTACAATCTAATCCAAAACACTCCTCGTGAATTTGCAGTAGGCACCGAAAAACTAAAAACCATCAAAGCACTTCATTTGCTTTGGCCACTGATGCAAACTAAAAATATCATACGCATACTAGCAAAATTACTCACTATATCAGACGCTATTCACAATGTTTTCCCTCACGGCTTTTTCCCCGACGACTAAAGGTAAATATGAGCTTAATATTTTAATAACTAACTAATTTAAAATCAGTACTAACCATTCTTTATAATTAAATTACATTTTCTTTAGTCTTCAACCATGATCACCTACAACAAGAAGAAAAAACAACTAAAAATACAGACTCTTTTTTCAGAAAAAAGCTCTATAAATCTGTAGCACTAATTGATGCAGTAAAATTCAATTCAAAAGCAATAAATTCATTTATAAATTATTTCCCTAAATGAAGTAAAATTCAATACGATGAAAATCAATTTATAATTTCAAATTCCCACAAAGCAGTAAAATTTATGATTAAAGTAGTAAATTATACAAAGAAACGCAGTACTAAATTTTTAATATCTTCTGTTTACTCGCACAAAAACTCTATCCACGAACGAATTCTATCCACAAATGAATTTTGAGTTTTAAGTTTGCATCAGCAACAACTCAAACAAGCAATAACAAGTTTCCAACTTTCCTTTAACTCGGTTGGAACGGAACTCTATAATAACCAAACTATCCAATGCAGCAAACTAAACACCAAAAACCACAAACTAACAGCATGACTAAGAAAAGAACACCTACGGTACCCAAACCGGATTAAACTAGCTTAAAAACTGGATAATTACCAAGTCTAAAAAAGAAATAATAAAACACCAAAAAGTCGCAAGACAAACCCCAACGAAACACATTTTGATTTTTGAGAAAAAGACACAACCAAAGTAACAAAAGGAAAACTAGAAATAATATAACAAAAACGTTAGCACAAAACAGGACCCCTTAAAACACCAGCACGAAATCATACTCCCACTTCTGGCCTAACCCACCAGAGGGGACGCCCTGAGCATGCTCTATTGCCGGCTAACCCACCGTGCTACATCCACGCTTTGTGACCACATCATATTTTTGACAAGAGGTACTCAAGGGTGAGTAACTCTTAAAAATAAATCTGAACTAAAACTAAAACTTTTTTGGGAAAAAAATTAACAAAATCATAACTAAAAAAATCGAATTAACAAAATTTTATAAAATTTAAATTATAATATGCATTACATAGATCACGATCAACCACAAGAATGAGCATCCAAAGACTAGACGACCACATCACACTCACAATCACGACTCACAAAGGATTTAGAGTACGACTTGACTTCGCAGAAAACGACATCATTGAATCAGACCAATGACCACCTCGATGTTCAAGTATACGTACAGATCCGAGTTACAAGGCATAACCTACAAACACGATCTTCACGCCATTCCCGGATAAGTATGATACTCGATCAGTTCTCCACCCAAGCAGAACAAACAATCATAGCAAACCATTTTGAAATCAGATTGATTTCACCGGCGGTCGCAGTCATCGTCGAACAAACAACTAACAAGTTCATGTCGACGATTCTAGCTTCCTGGAGCTTTTTTATCCCAGAAGAAAAACAAGAAATGATGCTCGCCAAATAACAACGACCATCATCCATCCTTCTTTACAGATAGAAGATCTAAGATTCAAAACTCTGTAAACCGCGGATGCGTGGAATCAGATCTAAACTGTATTTCTATTATTGGTTATAAATTGGATATTTTATCACTATAAGTTATTTAATATTAACCAATGAAGATCCATCTAACTAAAAACCCAATTATTTGTAAGTGCTGAAATTACTTGTAATTTCAGCACCAGAGAGATTTGAATTTAACTTAGAAATTAGTTGCCTCTCCAAGAGAACTTCAGCAGCCGCAATAAGCCAGTATACTCTAGATCTATTGAGCCTAGCAGAGACTAGTTAAACACCCTGAGACTAGTAGATATAAGAGTAAGATTAGGATCGGTATTAGACTAAGAAGTTGCACGAATCTATCCGGCCGAAAATAAGATAGCGTGACAAGCAGACGGTTTACCCTATCCGAAATTACTCTATGAGTTACACTTCGGTCCTAACTCACCCGTTATCGCCACAAAGCGGCGACGCGCGAGTAGCGCACCCAGGGGCGACCTTAAAACCGACTGTTTGTATGGGACTGTTCTGTATATGCACCAGATTACCTACCGTCACCGGTTATAGCGACTTCAGTCAAAACCAATATTTTTTTTTTATCAAGCATCACTATTTGAAAGCTGATTAAAAATCCAGCTGAAAAAACTCAACTCGTTGCTCACTAGAGTTAAGTTCTCGATTAACTTCCAAATATGATCAAATTTTCGACAAAGTTTTACCGCATTTCGCCACGAGCAGCGGTGTATAACCATCCAGAGTTTTAAATACTTCAAGAAAAAAAGAAAATCAGAGAACTCGAAAACTGTCCGCCGGATAATCAACTCAAACCCTTGAACATTATTACGTTGCAAAGGAACCTTTCTATCAAGTTAGCGCAAGTATCAAAAACATTTGATAGCAGATTTTACCAAATGAGTGACAAAAATAACTTTTCTGGATTGAATATAAAAAGGGATGAAAAAAGCAAGGAATTAAATGGTTTGGTTAACTGGCTTTGACATTAAGTACGCTTACAGCTGGCACTAAAATCTCAGATCAGTAAAATTACAATCAAGGTTGCTCGTAGATAAGGGCGAAATCCTGATTGATCTGACTGCAGCTTAAGGTAAACTAAAAAGTTTCTGCTCAAAAAGGTATCATAGTACCCCACTGGATGATCCAGTTTGTGACGGAAAAGAACTTCGCTGTTCGTTTTGATATCGATAGAAAGCACACCATAGCACTGCAACATGACACTCATCGGATAAAAAAGCGTAAAGAAGTATGGTCCACAATCTGAGGTCAATTGAATGGCACAAACAATACACTCAGATTTTAGTGGTAGAACACGACTTATATGAGTTATGTTCGAGGTCTAACTCATAGAAGAATTTCGGATAGGGAACACTGTCTGTTTGTCACGCTATCTTATTTTCGGCCGGATAGATTCGTGCAACTTCTTAGTCTAATACCGATCTTAATCTTACTCTTATATCTACTAGTCTCAGGGTGTTTAACTAGTCTCTGCTAGGCTCAATAGATCTAGAGTATACTGGCTTATTGCGATTGCTAAAGTTCTCTGGGAGAGGTAACTAATTTCTAAGTTAAAATCAAATCTCTCTGTTGCTGAAATTTCAGTACTTACAAATAAGTGGATTGTTAGTTAGATGGATCGTGATTGGTTAACATGAAACATTTTATAGAGATAAAATATCCAATGTATAACCAAAGAATGAATATAGTTTATATCTGTTTCCACCCATCCGGGGTTTACAGAGTTTTGAATCTTAGATCTTCTATTTTGTGTCCTGTTTTGTGTTTACTTTTGTGTTACATTATTTTTTGTTTTCCTTTTGTTTCGTTGGTTGTGTCCTTTTCTCAAAAATCAAATTGTTTTTCGTTGGGGTTTGTCTTGCGACTTTTTGGTGTTTTATTGTTTCTTTTTTAGACTTGGTAATAATCTTCAAAAGAATAATTTATTCAGTTTTAAGCTGGCTTAATCCGGTTTGGGTACCGTGGGTTTTCTTTTCTTAGTCATGCTGTTAGTTTATGGTTTAGGGTGTTTAGTAAGCTGCGTTGGTTAGTTTGGTTATAATATAATTCCATTCCAACCGGGTTAAAGGAAAAGTGGAAACTTGTTATTGCTTGTTTGAGTTATAAGTGCAAACTTAAAACTTGAATTCATTATTTTAAACAATTCTTAGTGGGCGAGCTGTGCGATTGTCGATAGAACTTCTGTGTGTTTCCACAGAAGTTATAGAAAAGGTTAGTACTGCATTTCAATCATATCAATTTACTGCTTTTAAAAGGAAATTTTACTGCTTTTGGGTTTAAAAGGTAATTTATTTGCATCGTATTTTAAATTTACTACATTTAGGGGAATATTTTAGAAATGAATTACTACTTTGAATTAACTTTTACTGCATCATTTAGTGCTGTTGGTTTAATAGAGTTTAAAATGGAAAACAGAGTTTGTATTTTCATTTGTCTTTTCTTGTTTTGAGATGTGAAGGCTAAAGAGAACTGGTTAGTTCGGTTTCGAATTAGTTAGTTTGAAAATTAGTAAATTCATAAATACCTTTAATCATCTGGGAAAAAGCCGTGTGGAAAAATGTCGTGAATAGCGTCTGAGGTCGTTAGTAGTTTTGCTAGTATGCGTATTATGTTTTTAGTTTGCAACAGTGGCCAAAGCAATTGCAGTGCTTTGATGGTTTTTAGTTCTTCGGTGCCTACTGCAAATTCAAGAGGTGTGTTCTGGATTAGATTATAAATTTTATGATTATGTTTAGTATTATGAATGAATTCTAAAATGGGTACTTCTATGGGTTGAACATATTCATGCGGAATGATCAGCGGTCGAGATTCTTCGTCGTTGAAGGTCTTGAGGGGACAAAATATATACATTCGAGTGATGGGATCATATTTTCGAAGGATGCCTTGAAAGTTAGTATTTTTAATGCAATAGGTGAAGTGTAGAAAAAATTGTGAGCTGTATTTGGAATTTATGAATTGAAGTCTTTGGTGGGATTGGCGTGATGGTGTGTGTAAATGAAAATGATTTTGGATAACGCGATAGTAAGTATAAGTATGTGTTTGCTTAGTTCTCAACATGATGTCGTGTAAGCAGTGCAAATCGCGTTCTTTTGGCGTCAGGAAGTGAAAGGTTTGAATTTTTTTGTGAAATGGTTCATATGCTTAAATATCTGATAGTGTTTCTGAAATATTGTGATCATGCTTTTTATCTAGTATGTTAAGTGTGAAAATCTATGATGATTTACTAAAAAAACTTTTCTGTGATTTGTGGATTAGCGAACTTATCGTCGTCAAGAAAATGGTCTTGATTAGATCTGATGATGTTTTGATCGTAATATTCAATTGAGAAGTCGTTAGCGCGGGGTGCAGTGAAATTTTTTAGTAATTTTTTATATCTTACCTATGTAAAGTGTCGTTGAGTGAGTGCTGTGGTTGATCTGAATAATTCATCTTTATTCCTTTCAATATCGACAGTGGTGTTATAGAGTGGTAGCGTAAGGGGAATAGTGAAATTATAATAAGCTGTCCATTGAAGTGTGGGTATTATTACATGTTCATCTACAAAATGACGTGGTTCAGGGTTAAAGTCAGATTGATTTAGTGTAAATTGGGGAAATAAAGGTAGGGTTGTTTGAAGAAATTTCATAGTATTGGTGTGGTCTGGATGATTGATATATTCTCGGGCGGTTCCGGGTTTGGATGGGAATGGATGATTGGGGAACTTACGTTTAAAGGTTCTATAAGCACGGTAAGTACTGTTGGATGATTCTGTGGAAATGGATGAATGAGCTAATGATGAAGTATAATCTGAAAATGGTGTGGGTGTTGGTGAATTTGATGATGTTATTGTTGATGATAATTGTTGAATCGTGAGGGTGTGGGGAGATAGCAATTGTTGTTGGAGTGTTATGAAATTATCTAGTTCTTCGGAAAGTTGGATATTATCAGGGGAGTTGTTGGTGGAGCGTTCATCATTGAATGGGGAGTATGTTGGGGTTACTTGAGAAGGAGTGTAGGGAGATGTATGTTGGCTATGGGATTGCATAGGTTGGAAAGGGGGTTTTGAAAAGGTTGTTTAGCTGGTCGGGGTATATGTAGAAGTTGATGGTTCTGAATCGGCGAATTCGTCGGGAGTTTCAACATCAGAATTATTGAATTGTGAAATTTTTGTATAAATTGTGATATCTGAGTTAGTGTCAGAATTCATGCCGGATGATTTGTTAGCTTGTGGTGAATGAAAAGCAAAAAGTAGGATAACAGGGAGTGGATTTTGGAGGTTGGCAGGGTGAGAGTTTGATCGGTGGAGTGATCCAACTTGTCTGCTCATCGTGGGCTAAAAAAATGATTATTTTGAGACTGAAAAGTGGTGGTATGGGGCTGTTCAATGATTTGTTCGTATGTATTGTCAATTGAAGGTTGTTGTGTCACTATGTGTTGGGTGGGGCTTTGTATGTGGCTGGGTCTTAAGTTTAGGGGGTTTGTGATTGCTAAGTTTCTAAAATTTCGTGAGACTAAAGATAATGGATGATTATTTGGCAAATGGGGTGCCGTAGGTAATGCGTTTGTATTATTATTTGAGTCATCGTATGTGTTGAGATTTGTTGATAGTTTTGTACTGTATTCTTTAACTTGTGCATCTAGGAAGATTTTATTTATTGATGATGAAAGTATTCCAAAAATCCTGCAAATAAAATGCGTGCTACTCTGGCATGTCTGTTTACTTGTGTATGTATTGCGCATGTGTTATAGATTCCTTTTAGTAATGAAAAAAAACCAATAAAATTAAACATTGCGTATAAAATAATCAATCTTTGTAAGATGTAATATGGCCATCCTAGAAAGGCTAAAACTTCGTTTTTTAAACTTACAAAACTAAAGATATTGATTGGTGATATATCTTGTGGTCGATATTTGTCACCATTTAAATATATGTAACCTTTGATGTTTTTAAAATATCCGCTGTAATCTTGTGCGTAAAAATCTGAAAATCCTGCTGTTTCTGCATGTTTTCGTAAACTTTGGTCTATTGATTGTCGTTGTATAGTTTCCATTTGTGTTAGTAGTTCTTGAAACTGCTGTGTTCTAATGTGATGTTGTTAATCGGATTTAGAATATATACCGATTGATTGTATGATTGTAAATCGATTTTTGGGTTGCGAGCAATAGCTCGAATGCTTTCTGGTGAAAACTTTTTAGTGGCTGCATGAGTGTAGGGTATGGTGTAAGTAGATAGTATTTATCTTCGTCAGGGTTTAATTGTACGACGTTGTGGCTATTTTCTGACCCACATGGGACTGCGGTATCCCAAAAATATGTTCGTCTTGAAAATGTATCAACAAAATGTTTTTTATTTTTGTAGAATATTGGGATTCTTTTGTAACAACGTTTGTCTTCGAAAACATATAGTGGTGATACTTTTTTTGGTGCAAGTATAAAACATAAAATAATTCCTTCATAGTCAAGGAAATTTGATCTATTTCCGGATAACAAATGTTCCGCGTATGGTATTTTGAGTACTGTAGAATTTGTGTTCTTTCTAATTCGCATAGTTGATGGAGTGTTTTCATTTCAGAAAGTGACATTTCTTGGAAAATTCTATTAATTGTGTAGTCTAATTTCATATCTAAGTGAATATCATAATGTATTGCGCCAAAATAGGTATTGTTCATTAATGATAGTTCTTGTAAACGTGTGCTTTCACTGTCGTATGGTTCTAGTCTTCCACCAGGATTTCCTGTGTTTTTGCGAAGGTTCACTGGGATGTATGATGTATCTTTGTTTATTAGGTGATGTGTTGCATTGGGGTCAATTTTTTTTCCGTTGGTCATGTCGAAACCTTCGTCGTACTCAACAAGTATTTCGGAGTATTGTGTTTTGTAGAGTGGGTTTTTGTATTTATTTGCAAATTCTGTTTCGTGAATTATTTGAAAACGTGTCAATTTATTTTCTTTAAAATGGATGTTTCTAAAGTTAGAACTTATTTTTTCAATTGGGTTTACTTTTTCAAATGGGATTGATTCAATAAAATATTTTTGGTGAAATTTGATCATTTTAGAGTGTATTTTTGCAACTTGGAAATTTGTGCAGGTTTCTTCAGGAAGTGAAAATTTGTGCAGGTTTCTTCAGTAAACCATACTATGGTTGTCTGTGTGCGTGTTATAGGATCGCAATATCCTCGGTCAATTTTGCAAGGAAGTCTAATGCCTTGGTAGAGGATTGTGACGTCTTTTAAATCTCGTGTTGGTTGTACTTTTTCAAGTTGTTTTTTCCAATCAAAAAACATGATTTCTTGATATCCTTTATTTTTTGTATCTGCTTTGCAATTAGAGGAATCATTGATACCTATGTGCGGTGTCTAGTGTTTATCATGGAGATCGTATGTCAGTCTTCCGTGTGTTCCATGAAAGGGGAAATTTCTGTCTAGTCTAATGTGACCATGGTGTTTTTCAAGTTCTTCTTGATGTGCTGAGTCTGGGAAAACTTGAAAATTTACAAGTTTTCTATTCGTTCCATCGTTTTGTGTTAAGTTAAATCGTCTAAGTTCATTCTTACAATCTTGAGGGTTAAGGTGTAGTAATCCTTCTATGTTACTCTGATAGAAAGATTCGTGGTCTAGTCGGTTTTTATTTCCGTTTGAGACTTGCGAGCAAGGTACTTTCTTTTCGAAAAATGTTGCTGTAAACTTGTATCCTGTTAATGTTGTTGATCGCGCTTTTGAGTATAGTGTTGCTATTACATTTGTGCTTTCTATAGCTTGTGGTTCTGATTCGCATTGTGTTACTTGATTTATAGCGTATTTGTGTAGTGTATTTTTGTTCGTTTTCTTCACAATCATAGTGTGTTCTAATAAATCCAGAGGTCCTGTACGAGGGGTTGGATTTGTATAATGTTCGGAAAAAATTTAAAAAAGATTGTGTTGAAATGTAAATATCTTTAAAATATACATGTGTATGATAATCCGGAGTATGGGTTATAAAATGTGATATATCCAATTGTGTTTTTAGTGTATCTATCGTATTTATAAATTACTTCAGTTGTTATAAATGCAGGAGGTAGTGATTGAGCTGTTCTGTTTGGTTGATTTAGGGGGCAAGGGTGTGAGCAAAATTATTAAGTTTGACTGTGATTTCAAACTTTAATTGAAGACTGTTTTGTTGGAGTATTTGAATGTTATGTTCTCGGATATCTTCGTGGATATCTTGTTTTTATTCTAACCTCTTAAGTGCCCAACTATGGAGTCGGTTACTTTCCTGATGCTGTCCAAATAGTGGGGGAGGTGCTACGAAAGTATTGCAATCTAATCGTAAAGGGATATTTGACGATGATTGTTCTCGGTATCTAGAGTCGAGGTTGTTTGGAAAATTTAAAGGGAAAAGTGTTGGTGAGACTTGACTTATTGATGGTGTTGACGGAAGTGAGAGTGTTTCTGGTAATGATGATAGTGTCGTATCAGAAGACATATCTATTGGTTCGTTTACTACGTTTGGGTCACCTTGTGTATATGAGTGTGTTGTCCAATATGGTGGTCTTTTTGTGGTGTCTGGGAGATTAAAAGGGTTTTCTCGTATTTGATGTGATGTAGGGGTTGAACCTAGGTAGTCTGAGGGTATATATGGGATGCTTTGTTGTTAAAGAAGTGCGGGAGTTTCTGGTAGTGCTTGGTAGTGTACTGCTTTGAGGTAGTTGGTATGGTGATTGAGGTATATTAAAATGAACTCTGGGGGTTTGAAAATTTCTATTTCTTCGCGGGTGTATAATTTGTCTATGTTTCTCGGGCGTTTTTTGATTCTGGCTAAAATGTCTAACTCGATTGGGGTCTTGTTGCAAGGTGGGGTATAAGTTTTATGTTGGTTCACTTAAAGATGCTTGTCGATGAACTGGTTCTAGTGGTTCTGATAAGCGTGCGTGTCGTTCATCAAAGGTGTATGGATTGTCTTGAAAAGAAATGCGTGTTGATGTTTGAGGATTGTTTGTAGTTGTAGGTGTTATTGGGCTTTCTTGGGATGTGGTTGGTGGGGGCTGGTTTGGTGGTGGTTGATTAGCAGTTTTAGAAAATTTATGAATTTTAATTTTTTCTGGAAAATTTGTGTTTATTATAATATTCATCAATAAAGAGTATCAAGAGGTTGGTTGCTAGGGCAAAGGTGACTATTGCTTTTTTTATACATCTGCACATTGTCATGATGAGGGAGATTAAATATGTGAGAAAAATTATGAATAAAAAAAAAAATCTGTTCGACTGAAAATTGTTCGTATCAGTTAGATAAACTATACGTATTCGTACCTGTAGATGTGGTCAAGGATTTGGGAGAGTGGGAGATATATTTCAAATAGGGAATAGAGAGTTTAAAAAAAGATAGCAAAAAATTATAGAAATTATTATTATGAATTCAAAAGTTTCAATGAAAAAGTATATCAAAAATTGAAATAGATTGAAAAATTTTGTGAAGAGGTTTGGAAGTTTTTGTTTTATGTGATCAACTGTTATGGAAAGAAGCATTTACAAATTGATTTGTTCGTCGAATTTTTTTCAAAGTTTTCAAGTGTGGTCGTATTATTTATTGATTTTTTGACAAGTGGGTTGAGTTTAAGCATTTTATTCGTGTTCGGGAGGTCTTCATAGTATTGCTTTCATTTGTTGAATAAATGGGCGTATCATTGAAATATATGTACCTTAGGCCAAATGATCATAGGTCTTTTTAACTTTAGGCTAATTTGCCATTTTTGGTTGGGGGACTTTTGAGGTCTAAATTGGGAAAATATTGTTGACTTTTGCATAATCTGATATGGGAGGGTTATAATATTGAAGTAGTGTTTATTTTAGTTGTCAAGTTTTAGCGAGTTGCTTATTTTTGACCTGGAGGTTGTAAAGTTAGAGATATTGAATTGTTTTTGCTTTTGGTAGTAATGACATGTTGATTTGTGAGTTATTTTGAACTATGTGTAAACCTGTGAAAGAATAGAATTGAGTTAATTCGCGAAGTGCGTACACCTTGGGATAATAAGGTAAAAGGTAGTTACGGTGTTGTATGACTTCTTTTTTGCTGGAAACAGAAATTTTAAATGTTATTTCAGTAGGTTTATCAATTATTTGGTATGGTCATTTCCGAAGTGGTTTTAATTTTTTGTATATTCCTTTTTGTGTATTAAAATTAGATATAAAACAAATGTTCCAATTCTTAAGTCTGTGGCTGGCATAAAGCGTGAATTAATTTGGTTATTTATATTTTGCCTTTGTAACAATTTTTTTTGTTACTTTTTGGTAGATTTCCTTGTGTTTTTTATTTCTTTTTAAAATTCATTCGGTATGTGAACCGGAAGCTAATTTCAAAATTTATGGATGATGAAAGTGGTTTTCATCATGTGTGTGTAACGGTAGGTTATAACAAATTGAATCCTTTTTGGGTTGACAAAAACCTTGTGCAGTTTTATGCGTTTGCTGTAAACATGATTGGTTTTCATGGCTTTTGATTTAAAACCATTTCGTATGGTGACATTCCTAAGGTTGTTGTAATTTGAGAATTATAGGATAATGGGAATAATTTTATATCTGTTGACCATTCAGTAAACCGTGTATCATTTCCATTAATGATGCATCTGAGGTATTCTTGTAGTGAACGGTTCATACCTTCGACTAATCCATTTGTCCAAGGTGCATGAGATGTACGTGGTTTATGTTTGATATTATTTAGGTGGCAGAATATGATGATTTCGTTGTTAATGAATTCTGTGCCATTATCTGTGACTAGTATTTCTTCTGGTAGTCCGAATTTAGCTATCCAATGTTCATAAAGTGTTGTGTATGCGTAGCAAGCATTACAATGTGGTACTGGGTTGAGTGCTACGTAGTGTGTAAAAGCATCAACAATTACCATAATATCAGAATTTCCTTCGGAGGATGGTGAAATTGGTCCTTCTGTGTCGAATGAAATTCTATGATTGAAATGTAGACTTTGTCCTTTGAAATCTTGTTTTGTTGCTATTTGTTTTTGATTTGGATAAGGTTTAATTAATTGACATATTATGCAATCGTTGCATAAGACTTCAATCCAAATTGGTGCATTTGGGAAGTAAAAGTTTTGTGTAAAATTTGAATATGTCTTTTCTGACCCTGAGTGTCCTTTTGTATGTTGCGTATGGGATATGTCAAATGTTATCAGCTTCATGCTGAGGGGGAGACAGGGTACTTTAAAATCGGGTGTTTGATATTCTTAAAGGTCTGTGGTTTCATTAATAGTTGTATCATTGTACTTTCTAAAGTATCGGAGGAGTGTTTTATTTCCTAATATTGTTGTATCAGCTTTTGTTGGTTTTGTTTTATACTTGTGCCATGATTTGAGTTGGCGAATTACGGGATCAAAGTTAGTAATTTTTTCTGTTGGTGGTAGAAAAATATTTTAACTTCTATTTTTGATAAAGGAATTGTGTCGAGTGGGTCATGAAGATCAAAAACTTGATTTATCGTGTATTTTGAATTATTTAATGGTGGTCCTGATAAATTTATTTCATCAGTTAAATTTTCTTTTTCTATCAATGGAAAAGCGTCTTTTTTGTGTGGTTGTTGTTTGATTGTTTTTTGTTGAGTATAATCTTTTATCCAATTTGAATAGGAAATTGGTTTGAATGTGGATGTTCCTAATAGATCTACTTCATAGTGGTTATTTTGACAACCTAAATAGAGTGGGAACTCTTGTAAGTTATTTATTTGTGACTGATCTATATCAGTTTTTACTGCATATTTGCATTCCAATCTGGGTGATGTTTCAATTTTTGCAAGATAGAATTCAATACTTTGTGGTATTTCAACTGTAGCTTTCCGTGTAAGTAGTTCAGGTGGTGTATTTCTACTTAATGTATCTGGTAGTGCAAGATTTTTTCCTGCTGTCCAAACTATATGTAAGTTTAGGAATTTCCTTAAAATTAATTGAAATCTATAAACTCTATAGTTTGGTTTTGATTTCTGTGTAAAGAGAAATATTATAGGTTTATGATCTGTAAATAGAACTGTTGGATGTTTAGATCCAAGTATAAGAAAGTTATATTCGATAAGTGTGTATATTATAGCTGAGCATTCTATCATGAGAGTAGAGAGTCGTAGTTCAGCTTTTGTAAATAAGCAAGAGTTTGCTGATATAAGATTCATTTTCTTTTTTCCACTGCGTGATTGTAGTAATGCTGCGCCGATGCCAAAGTTTGAAGCATCGCACATTGCATAAAATGGTTGATTCGGATCAGAGATTGTGGTTAAAAAAATGTGATTTGTCTGGGGTTGCTTTCATGTTTTCATTCTTGAGTATTTGATGATATTGTTCTAAAAATATAAACATTTCGTTTATCGTTTGTGACTGCATGAAAACATCATCTAAGTATGTGATTGCATGTTTCTTGAGTAGAAGTGGTCTGAAAAGTTTATTCATAAAAGCTGAAAAAGCTGCTGGTCCTATGGAAATACCATAGAATAATCTATTCAATTCGTATTGTTGATTTCCAATAACGAATTGTGTTAGTCGTCGTAGCTGTTCATCTAGTGGCCTTTGATTGTATGCACTATTCATATCTGCGGTTGTGAAGTATTTACCATTTATTTTTGTTAGAATTACTTGAATAGGTTCAATGGGTCAATTACATTTAGTTTCGTCAATTAGCGAATTGAGGTGTAAAGCATATAGAACAATTTTTAGTGATTCTCCTTTAGATAAGATGATAAGTGGGTTGATAAAGGTGTTACCTTTTGGTTGTTCTTCTTTGTTTACTGGTGATATAGTTTCAGATTGTTCTAACAGGTCAAGTAGTCTGTTTACTTTATCTGGTAAATGTATCAGTACTTTACTTGCTCGTTGTTTTTTGAAAACTGCGTCAGGTTTTTAAGGTAAATGTATTGGTGAACTAATTTTTCCAACATCGATTTGAGATGTTGCATAATCTGTTGGAAATTTTAATTACAGTTTGGCTAATTTATCGAGTTCTTTCGTGTTATTTAAGAATGTTGAAAACGAAACATTGTTAGAAAATTCTGTTGTTCTTTCGTATAATGTGATATTTTAAACGTTGGTTTAAACTATGGTGTTTTTGTGAAGTAGTCAATGTTCCTTTTTGCGTTGCTCATAATGTTGTTTATTGATAATTCTTCATCCATAATTTTTGATTGACATATATTTAGTAATATTAGTGTCTTTTGACTCGATATGCTACTTCATTTTTGGGTGAAGTTGTAGCATTTGTTTCACAGTATCCTAAGAGTCCTATGGGTAGTGATATCTGGTATGGTGAATTGTTATATACGTGTAATGAAATACAATCTGAGTTAGAATATTTCATGTATTTTATGGATGATATTGTGATTCTAAAAAATTTATGGATTGATTTAAATTCAAGGTCTGACATAAAGAGATGTTGTTTGTTTTGGTCGTTATCGTACTGGTGGACTTGTTTGATTGAAAAGTTATACACATTTCCTGATGTAAGTGAATTGGTACTTTACTTGCTCTTTGTTTTTTGAAAACTGCGTCTGGTTTCAATGGAAGGTGTAGGGATGAACTAACTTTTCCAACGTCAGATTTTGATGTTGCGTAGACTGATGAATATTTGGTTAATCGCTTGGCTAATTTATCATATTCGTTTTGTGTTATTTGTGAGTGTTGAAAATTAAACATAGTTAAAAACTTCTGTTGTTCTTCTGTATAGTTTGCTATATTATATGTGGGCTTGAAATATGGAGTTTTTGTGAAATAATCTGTTTTTCTTTATTCGTTGCTTATTTTTTTATAAATAATTCTTCATCAAGAATTGTGGATTGACAAATATCTAGTAATTGTAATATATTATTGACTCTGTATGCTAAGTCTTTTACAGGTGAAGTTGTAGCGTTTGTTTCACAGTATCCTATTGATCCTAGGGGTAGTGTTATTTTAGTTGGCGTATTATTATACACGTGTAGTGAAATAATATCAGAATTAGTATCTCTTTCATATTTTTTTGATGAAATTGTGATTTTCAAAAATTTGTGAATAGGTCTAAACTCGAAATCTGACATAAAGAATTGTTGTCTATTTTGACCTTTGTCGTATTGATGAACCTGTTTTATGGAGAAATTATAGATAGGTCCTGATAGTGGTTTCAGGTTTTTTCGTTCCTGATTGTAAATAGGGTGAAACTTGGAGAAAAATAGTGGTTGTTTTTTAAATCTTTGAAAGAATGTTAAGGATGCGTTTTTTGTCCTTGTCTATGTATCTTTTATATGGAGTTTGCTATTCAAAATATTTAGTGTGGGAATAAACTTAGTTATAAATGGTATGCCAATGATATTGTGTTTTAAGTCTGTGATGTGAAATGTTTGCTCAAATGGTTTATTTAGTATTTTATTCTTCTCCATTGTTCTAGTGAGAACAAGGAAAATTTGGATTTTTCCGTAATTTACTAATGTTGATCCTTGTGCTGTTGCTAATTTACTGGCGGTCTTTATAGGTGTTAGGATTGGGTGTAACGATTCGATTTTATTCCAAGTAGGAATGTTAATAAAATTTGATTCTGCTCCTGAATCAATTAAAAACTCTTTTCAAGATCGGTTGGTTGAAATTTTTTACTTTTTGGGCTTTCTAAGAGAAACAGTTTTGTCCAAATTTTTTCTCTTGGCTGTTCTTTTTGTATATTTTGGTAAATGTGATTTGTACTTGAGCGTTGTTTTTCGTTATTGACTACTGTATTTAATTCAGTTGCTTACATTCTGTTCAATTGATACATCGTTTCTTATGGGTCTAGTATAGTAGTCTTGAAGAAATTCCGATTGATTTTTGTAGATGTGTGAACTAAAGGGTTGTTCGTATATAATGGGTTCGTAGTCGTTTTCGACTGTGATCATCTTAACTGAGATAGTGTTATTTGCATCACTCTCGCTGTCTGCTGATTCACAATTAATGTGGTTTAATTGTAGTTCGGTACTTTTTGTGTTGTCAATACCAAGGGGATCTGAAGTTGTTTCTTCAGTTGTTTGTACCTGATTAATTTGTCGCTAATGTTTCGGTGTGTTACTACTATATTTGTGTTGGGAATCAGGGTAACGATTGTTGTTTCGATAAGGGGATTGAGAATAATTTCTTCGATTGTTATAGTTGGAATTCCTATTTTGTGAGTTGTTTCGTGACCTATTATAAAAATGTTATTGTTTCCTTGATAATTAGATCTGTTATAGGAATTGTTTCTTGATCTATTGTTTTGGTAACGTTGGTTTCTGTTATTTGAATAACTTCTATTTCTGTTATTTGAGCAGTTTCTATTTCTATTGTATGATAAATTACGTGATCTATCGTTTGAATAGTGTCTATTCCTAGAATGTGAATGGGAACTGGTACGAAAAAATTCTCTTCTGTTTGAAATTGATCGTGAATAGTTGTTTCTATACTGGTTATTGTGGCTATTTGATCAACTATATCTGTTTTGTGAGAATTTTCGTAAACTTCTTTGTTCTGGTGATCTACCTCTACAATTAGAGTTATAGGGCGATTGGTTTATTGAGTAATTTGAATTATTTGGGATTGGTTTACCAGAACTGTTATTTCTATGTATATTTTTGCTTAGTAAGTTTTGATCCTTTTTCATGTATTGGTAGAATGATTTGCTTGGCTCTTTGTACTTTTGTGGTTTATTTTGGTTATCTTATTGTTTTTGTGTAGATTCCGCAACGCTATGTCCGTATCTTTGACAATAATTACACCATTTCTTGAATGATGGTTTGCCTTTGAAACTGGGATGTTTCTCTTATATGTTCAAAATTTCAGTGATTTTTTCAATTAGGTCTACATCTGAATCGTGTATGTTGTTTATTTGTGTGGTATTTGTTTCGATTCTTTTAACGTATTGTAGTTTAAGATTTTCTGTTTCTTCAAGTTTCATTGTGATTTCAGCTTGTTCTAATTTGTCAGCTCGTTTTGTGTTATTTGTGAGTGTTGAAAATTAAACATAGTTAAAAACTTCTGTTGTTCTTCTGTATAGTTTGCTATATTATATGTGGGCTTGAAATATGGAGTTTTTGTGAAATAATCTGTTTTTCTTTATTCGTTGCTTATTTTTTTATAAATAATTCTTCATCAAGAATTGTGGATTGACAAATATCTAGTAATTGTAATATATTATTGACTCTGTATGCTAAGTCTTTTACAGGTGAAGTTGTAGCGTTTGTTCCACAGTATCCTATTGATCCTAGGGGTAGTGTTATTTTAGTTGGCGTATTATTATACACGTGTAGTGAAATAATATCAGAATTAGTATCTCTTTCATATTTTTTTGATGAAATTGTGATTTTCAAAAATTTGTGAATAGGTCTAAACTCGAAATCTGACATAAAGAGTTGTTGTCTATTTTGACCTTTGTCGTATTGATGAACCTGTTTTATGGAGAAATTATAGATAGGTCCTGATAGTGGTTTCAGGTTTTTTCGTTCCTGATTGTAAATAGGGTGAAACTTGGAGAAAAATAGTGGTTGTTTGTTAAATCTTTGAAAGAATGTTAAGGATGCGTTTTTTGTCCTTGTCTATGTATCTTTTATATGGAGTTTGCTATTCAAAATATTTAGTGTGGGAATAAACTTAGTTATAAATGGTATGCCAATGATATTGTGTTTTAAGTCTGTGATGTGAAATGTTTGCTCAAATGGTTTATTTAGTATTTTATTCTTCTCCATTGTTCTAGTGAGAACAAGGAAAATTTGGATTTTTCCGTAATTTACTAATGTTGATCCTTGTGCTGTTGCTAATTTACTGGCGGTCTTTATAGGTGTTAGGATTGGGTGTAACGATTTGATTTTATTCCAAGTAGGAATGTTAATAAAATTTGATTCTGCTCCTGAATCAATTAAAAACTCTTTTTCAAGATCGGTTGGTTGAAATTTTTTACTTTTTGGGCTTTCTAAGAGAAACAGTTTTGTCCAAATTTTTTCTCTTGGCTGTTCTTTTTGTATATTTTGGTAAATGTGATTTGTACTTGAGCGTTGTTTTTCGTTATTGACTACTGTATTTAATTCAGTTGCTTACATTCTGTTCAATTGATACATCGTTTCTTATGGGTCTAGTATAGTAGTCTTGAAGAAATTCCGATTGATTTTTGTAGATGTGTGAACTAAAGGGTTGTTCGTATATAATGGGTTCGTAGTCGTTTTCGACTGTGATCATCTTAACTGAGATAGTGTTATTTGCATCACTCTCGCTGTCTGCTGATTCACAATTAATGTGGTTTAATTGTAGTTCGGTACTTTTTGTGTTGTCAATACCAAGGGGATCTGAAGTTGTTTCTTCAGTTGTTTGTACCTGATTAATTTGTCGCTAATGTTTCGGTGTGTTACTACTATATTTGTGTTGGGAATCAGGGTAACGATTGTTGTTTCGATAAGGGGATTGAGAATAATTTCTTCGATTGTTATAGTTGGAATTCCTATTTTGTGAGTTGTTTCGTGACCTATTATAAAAATGTTATTGTTTCCTTGATAATTAGATCTGTTATAGGAATTGTTTCTTGATCTATTGTTTTGGTAACGTTGGTTTCTGTTATTTGAATAACTTCTATTTCTGTTATTTGAGTAGTTTCTATTTCTATTGTATGATAAATTACGTGATCTATCGTTTGAATAGTGTCTATTCCTAGAATGTGAATGGGAACTGGTACGAAAAAATTCTCTTCTGTTTGAAATTGATCGTGAATAGTTGTTTCTATACTGGTTATTGTGGCTATTTGATCAACTATATCTGTTTTGTGAGAATTTTCGTAAACTTCTTTGTTCTGGTGATCTACCTCTACAATTAGAGTTATAGGGCGATTGGTTTATTGAGTAATTTGAATTATTTGGGATTGGTTTACCAGAACTGTTATTTCTATGTATATTTTTGCTTAGTAAGTTTTGATCCTTTTTCATGTATTGGTAGAATGATTTGCTTGGCTCTTTGTACTTTTGTGGTTTATTTTGGTTATCTTATTGTTTTTGTGTAGATTCCGCAACGCTATGTCCGTATCTTTGACAATAATTACACCATTTCTTGAATGATGGTTTGCCTTTGAAACTGGGATGTTTCTCTTATATGTTCAAAATTTCAGTGATTTTTTCAATTAGGTCTACATCTGAATCGTGTATGTTGTTTATTTGTGTGGTATTTGTTTCGATTCTTTTAACGTATTGTAGTTTAAGATTTTCTGTTTCTTCAAGTTTCATTGTGATTTCTGCTTGTTCTAATTTGTCAACTAGTTTTCTGAAAATTAATTCTGGTTCTCTAATTGATGAGGGATGTGATGCTCTCTTTTTTATAGCTATTTTTCTTAATTGGGGTGTTAGAGTCATCATTAAAATTTCTGTCATTTTCGTGTTTTTATAATCATGAGTGTTTAGTGAATATGCTTTTCGAACTAGTGTTATTCTAACTGCCAATTGTTTAATTGTTTCGTTTGGTAGTCTGCGAATTTCATTGCATAAAACTCTTTGGTAGTGTTTATTTCTTTCAGAATCAAAAAGTTTTGAAAATTCTTGTGTAAAATTTTTCCAATTTGTTTTTATATCTATTGGTAAAACCGAAAACCATTTCTGAGCTGCGCCATCAATTGTTGTTTGGATTAACGCTGTGCGTCTATGTATCCAATTTTGATGGAGTGGTGTATTAGTTGGTTCGGGTCCGATATTTAAAATTAAATTTGTTGTGACTGAATTTAAATAGTCTTCTACAGATTATTCAGGGTCTGTGCCTGTGAATACCATTAGTGGTTTATTTGATGTTATTAATGATCCACCCATGAGGTATGGATTCATAGTCATTTGTAATGATTCTGCGGCATTTGGCATTTGTGAAAAAATTGTCAGTTGGTTTTTTGTTATCTCATGTTGTTGCAAATAATATGATAGTGTTATTTCGTTTTGCATTTGATTTGGTTGATAATAATCAGTATTTGCTGGATTTTGTGAATAAAAATTTTTATTTTGAGGTTCGTAATTTAATCTAGGTTGTCGCATATGTTGTTCTCGTGTATATGGTTCAAAAATATCTGGTTGATTTACGTGATAAGACTGGGGTCTTTGGTTTTGAAAATTTTGTTGATGGTTTTGGTCATGATTTTCGTCATCATCTGATGAATGATAATTAGGTGTATAGTAAGGTGTTTTTTTGTTTATATTTTATGGTTGTTTACAATTTTTGTTCTGTTGAAAAAATGGATTGTTTTCATTTGGGTCTGTTGGAATACGTGGGTTATCATTATTATTTACGAAATTTAATGTGTGTTGTCGGGGATTTTGTCGTTGTGAAAATGAAAGCTTATGCTGATTTGTACGAGGAGGTTTAGGTGTTTGCGATCTATTACATAGTTATAATTGTGTTCTGCAAAATTACTTCTGGTGAATATTCTTTGTTTTTGTGGTGGTTTCGTCATTGGTCTAAATGTTTGGTAATCCATGCGTGAATGTTTTGGAGCAACCGAGGGTTTAACTGTAGATTGTAATGTTACTTGGGGTAACATTGAAGTCTTTGGTTTTGGCGTTGTAAGATTAGGTTGTATTGGTGAAATACTCTGTTGTGTGGTTGTTATAATGGTTTCAACTATTTCTTCATTTATAAAATGTGATGGTGTTTGAATATCTTGTTGTGTAAGATTTCTAGTTCCATTTAAGTTTTCTTAATGTACAAGAGTTGAATTTAAACTATTATTTTGTTGTCTATCAGGTAAAAATGAATAATAGTTTAATGGTGTTGCATCTATTGTTAACGGGATTACTTTTATATAATCTTTGTGAATAGTAATTGTACTGATTGCTTGACTTGAGATGTCTATTGGAATGTTCAGAAATAATGGATGAGACCATTTAGGGTCCCAAACGTAATCTGATTGTTCGGCATTGACAGTGTCATCATTTGTACTCTGGGGTCTGAAATTTTTTATTGCTTGTGCAATTAAATCTATATTGTGGGTAAAATAGTCTATTATAAACCATGCTAAGATTTTTTGTAAATCGTGTTTAACATTTGGTGAAATTTCGTTATTTGAAAAATTTTCACGGATTGTCTTTAAAAATGCTGAGAATGCGGCAATTTCTTTTCTTACAGTTGTGTGTCTTGATGTTTGAACCGGTGATGTGCTTTCGGTTTCTTTTTTTTCTAGTTTAGATAAACAATTATATATTATTGCAAAAACATCGTTAGTGAAAATTGAATTTGCTCTCTGTGAATTTTGATGTTGTATGTTCTTAATGTATTCTGTGAATACTTTTGAAAACTCTATACCGACATGATCTGTTTGGATAACATATTTGCCATGGAAGTTTTTTGTTGTACTAAGTTCTATGGTGTAAATACCATATTCTTGTGTTAGTTATATATTCCTTTTATGAAATGATCGACAATTTGTCTTTTGATTTTTATTTCTGGGAATTCTGCTTTACATGGGCTCTTGTTCAAATATATTTGCGATTAAGTTATGACAAAATTGTGTTTGTCTTCTGTCTTCAGTGAGTGAAGTGATGATAAATGGGAAAACCGAGTCTTCGTCTGGACTTTCGTCACTTGGGCTTTGACTCATTTTTTCGTTTTATGACTGTCAGTGCGTAATGGTCAATGTGTCTGATTGGTTGGTTGCAATTGTATAAACGTACTGGTTTATTTTTGTATATCTTTTTTATCCTTCTTTTTCCTGGTTTTGATGAATGTGATGTAGCTTCTGAATCGGAAAAGTATAATTGATCATGAACTGGGTAATTTTTATTTACTGTATCTTTTAATTTGTAAAGTGAATCTAAATCGCTGACTTCTGATTCAGAGACAGCGTTTCTACGCTTTGAAAATCTTTTTCCTGTAATTTGTCTTTGCTCACTTAAAATTTTTCTTTTTTTGTTTGACGTTTTGTGCGAATTTATCCTATTGTTTGTTTATGCGGTGTAATTACGAGATCGTATGTTTCGTTATTTATTTTACAATTGTGTAGTACGATTGTTTGTTTGTTTCCTAATATGTTCAGTGACATAAGGTTTAGGATGAAGGGTACAAGGTTGTTATTAGTGATTTTAAAATCCTAGATAGTTAGTCCTTACGATTTTTTGGTTAGTCTTACCTGGGTCTTTTATGTGGGGTTGGAGAGAAAAGTATATATCGAATCCGAAGAATGATTTTTACTTTCTCGTGGCTATTCTAAGGTAAGGTGTTAACTTACTTAATCTTACTTACGGGTAGTGATTGTGTTCAAGGGTTGGAGAATAGTAAATCGATCCACAAGGTTCAGGTACAATTAGAACACAGGTAATTCGTTAGATACTATTTTAATACTTACTAAGATTTAAGGTTTCGCCTGGGTCAGGTAAGAGGGAGGATTAAGTGAAGGATGAGTAACCGAAGTTCTTCACTGTTTAGCTCAATTTGAATGGTTAATGTGTTTGAAAAATTTCTTTTAATCCTGGGTCTTTTTTCAAAAAGGGTTGGGGTGTGAATCGACGTTTGAGGTCGTTAGACACTTTATTATGGGGTGGGGGAGATCAAAATTGTCCTTTTTGATCCAAGCATAGGCCTTGATGATCAGTATAAAATGTTTAATGATATAAAATGGATTTAATTTAATTTTTAATGAAGATCCAAGGGAAGCCTTGATGATCTAGTTTAAGATTATATAAATTGAGATGAAAGAAAGATAAAAATTTAGATAAGGTTTTAACGATAATTCAAATTGATTTGATTAAAATTTTAGTGTTTGGTGATATTAGTGGTTTAAATGTTTGCTATTATGTTAAGACGACGAAGCGGGGGATGTTAGGATGATTTGTATATACTAATAATTAATGATCATTCCAACTAATGTTTATTTTTTGTTTCAATAAATATATTTTTCAGATATCTTTTCAATTTTACTGCAGATTTAGAGGGAACAATTTGAGATGTTTTAATATATCGTTTTTGTACAATAGTAAATAGAATTTAGCGCCTGTAGTAATTATTGAAGTTTTTTCTTCAAGGATTCTATGTTTGCAAATGAAACTCTAAAATCTTTGCTTTTAAAATCCTAAATACAAAAGTTTGGTTTGGCTTTCGCCGTACGACCATGAAACTTAATGGTAAGTTCATTCGTAATCGTAGATCGTCCCTTGTCCGAGATCTTCTTCCAATGCCTGGTACTTCTAGTATTGTGCGGAATAGCGGTTCTGATCTATTGAGTCGTAGAGACATTTCAATTAGGTTATTATCATGTAACATTTTGATAATATTTGTGTCTAATTCTAATCTACTTTTAGTTCTAAACTACATTGTTTTTTAAGGTCTTGAACGAGGCTTTTGGTCGCACCAGATGAGTTAGGTTCGAGGTGTAACTCATAGAGTAATTTCGGATAGGGTACACCGTCTGCTCGTCACGCTATCTTATTTTCGGCCGGATAGATTTCTGCAACTTCTTAGTCTAATACCGATCCTAATCTTACTCTTATATCTACTAGTCTCAGGGTGTTTAACTAGTCTCTGCTAGGCTCAATAGATCTAGAGCATACTGGCTTATTGCGATTGCTAAAGTTCTATGGGAGAGGTAACTAATTTCTAAATTAAATTCAAATCTCTCTGGTGCTGAAACTACAAGTAATTTCAGCACTTACAAATAATTGGATTGTTAGTTAGATGGATCGTGAATGATTAATAATAAATATTTTCTTGAAATAAAATATCCAATGTATAACCAAAGAATAAACATAGTTTATATCTGGTTCCATATAGCCGATCTCAGGGAAATAATACAAGAAGAAGTAGCAACTATATTACTCAAAAGCTATCACTTTGTGTAGCAGTTGTCAAATCAATAAATTCTATCAAATAACACTATTAGAAAGCTGATTAAAATCAATCTGACAAAAATTCACTAGAGTTGAATTCGCAAACAAGTTTTCAACCTGATCAAAGTGTTGACTAGTACAGTGCTGATTTAAATTAACCGGACAAAACGCGTTTAACTTGAAATTTTAAACGCATTTTTCTCAAATTGCGTTGAGATTAGCTGTAAACTTATGAAGACAAAACTTGCTTAAAATTTTAGCAGAATTATTATGGTGTAATTTCTTTTGCGAAATTCGGGTCCGACTTTTTACCCCAAAAATGGGTCATTTTGGTTTCTTCTTATTTAATCAAAAATTACGCCAAAAATACCCAGTTGATCACAGTCATAATTATATTAAAGTGAGTCCCTTACGTAGCTGAACAAACTTTAAGAAGGGTTTTTTCTCCAAATGTCTGTGATCAACTGGGTATTTTTGGCGTAATTTTTGATTAACTAAGAAAAGCCAAAATGAACCATTTTTGGGGTAAAATTTCGGACCCGAATTTTGCAAATCAATTAACACCATAATAATTCTGCTAAAATTTTAAGCAAGTTTTGTCTTCATAAGTTTTCACCTAAACTCAACCCAATTTGAGAAAAATGCGTTTTAAATTTCAAGTTAAACGCGTTTTGTCCGGTTAATTTAAATCAGCCCTGTATTCACCGCAATGCCAACACAACGACCATTTTTCACCGTCCAGATTCGGTAACAAACAAAGCTGAGCTCAAAAGACTCCAAGAAACTAATAACATAAGAGAACTCGATAAGTGCGTGCCGGATATGAGTTATATCTTTTTGGTTATAACTCATAGAGTAATTTCAGATAGTGTACACCGTCTGCTCGTCGCGCTATCTTATTTTCGACCGGAAAAATTCTTGAAATTTCTTAGTCTAATACCAATCTTAATATTACTCTTATATCTCCTAGTCTCAATAGATCTAGTACAGCGGTTTGCGCGAGTTAGTTCCAGAGTGAGATCAACTGTATTCTAATTTTAATTCAAATTGCTCTGGTGTTGAAACTACAAGTAGTTTCAACACTTACAAATAAAGGGTTTGTTAGTTTGATGGAGTATGATTGGTTCGTATTTAATATTTTATAGAGATAAAATATCATAAAAATAACCAATGATAAATACTAGTTTAGATCTGGTTCCACCCATCCGGGGTTTACAGAGTTTTAGTTTTTCAATGTTGTATTGTGGTGTAGGATAGAAGATGATGTTTTTCTTTAGAGGTTGCGAGCTTATTTTTTTTCTGGTTTGGAAGAAAAGATGTTATCACGATGGTTTTGGGAGATCGTATTATGACTTCTGATCGGTTGTGATTAGTGTTGTTCTGGTTGATTTTAGAGAATAGGAATGGTCTAATCACATTCGAAAGTGTCGTGTAGTTCGGCTTTGGATGCAGTGCCTGGTGACTTGGATCTGTACGTATACTTGAACATCGAGATGGCCATTGTTCTGTTGCAATGGGTTTCCCTTGCTGCGATGCCACGGCGTACTTTAAATCCGTTGAGTGTAGTAACTGTAGGCAGCATATCGGATGTATTTTGCCATTCCGTAGTTGGAGTGTTATTGGGTTGTCAAATTCCTTGCTGCTCGCCTTTGGGCTGTATGTAATTTATATACTGCATTGTATTATTTACATATACAAATATTTGTTAATTTTGTTTTTAGTCATAACCTTGTATTAATTTTTATCAAAAAAGCGTTCTTGTTTAGTTCGGTTATTTTAAAGAGAATTATTTACCCAGTTCTAAGCTTGTTTCAATCCGGTTTGAGTACTGTGCGCTTTTGTTGCTTAGTCATGCTGTTAGGTTGTGGTTTGTGGTGTTAAGTAAGCTTGCTATGCTTAGTTTGGATGATTATATATTTCCTTTCCAACCGGGTTAAAGGAAAGTTTGAAATGTGTTAAGACTGGTTAGAATTGTTATCAGTGAAATATAAAAAAATAAATTCATTATTTTAAACAATTCTTCGCGGGCGATCTGTGCAATTGTGGGTAGGATTAGGGGCGAGTGAATTTTAAAAACTACAAAGAAGCGTCTTTGAAAAGGTTAGTACTGCTTTAATTTTATAAGCAACTTTTATTAATTTACTACTTTGAATTTTTTACTTTTACGGCTTCATTAGGTGGTTGAAATTATCAATTTATTTTCATTTTAGGATTATTTACTGCATATGGGAAAAGAGTTCATATATCAATTTATTGCTGTTTTGGGGTAAGTTTCACTGCTTCATTTGATGTAATTGGTTAATCTAAATTTTTGATTCTAGAAAATTTTTTCTGTTTTCTGTTTTTTTTTCTTTTTCGTAGATGATTGATGATCGTGCCTCTGAAGACTAAAAAAAAGAGAAAAACATTTATTTGGAATGGTTTGTTTTGTTTCGAATTTGTTAGAATAGTTTTTTTAATTCGTACTTACCTTATTCGTCGTAGAAGAATCCATTGAAAAAAACGTCTGGATCTTTTCTGATGATGTTATTAGTTTAGCCAGTAAGCGTATGATGTATTTAGTTTGGAGAAGTGGCCTAAGCAATTCGGGTGTGGTCGGGTTATTTATTGGTTTTTTGACAAGGAGGTTGGGCTTAAGCATTTTTTGGTGAGGGGAAGTTTGGAGGGTTTTTAAGGGACTTCCTAGTTTTATTTTTATTTATTGGATGATCGGGGGTATTCGAGAGTTATTTATACTTTAGTCTAAGTGATCATGTCGATTTTATTCTTTAGGGTAATTTAAAATTTTTGCTTGAGGGTATTTCGAGGTCTAAGCTTGGACAATATTGTTAATTTTTGTTCTAGTTGATAGGAGAGGTTCGTAAAACTGAGGTTTTGTTTATTTCAGTTGTCAAACTTGAGCGGGTTGCTCATTTTTGACCTGGAGGTCTTAAAGTTATAGTTACAGATACGCTTGAAGGTGATTGTTTGTCGGCTAAAAAGTCGTGTCAAAAATAAGGTGATGATTCGGAAAAATTCTTATTGGCTGAAATTGAACTAGTTTGTTCAAGTGCTTTCCTGCATGACTTTTGAGAAAATGTTCGGGCCATGAAATAATCTTCAAGAGGTGAAAATAATAAATAATTTGAAGTGGTTTTTGAAATTCAACTTTCTTTAATATTTTAGATTGCGGGACGAATGTTTGGTAATCTTTTCGAGGCTGATTACGATGTCACGATGATTGTCTATTTGGTGATTTTTCTTTTTGATCTTATGGTATAATTTTTTTCTAATTTTTGATTTTTTCCTGTTTGAGTGATTTTTTTGCTGTCTAAATTTTTTGATATTTGTTTGGGAAGTTCTTTGTCCTTTTTATCTAATTGTTTTTGGATGGGGTACGTATCAGTGCTTTGATTTTGATGTTGTTCTGAGCTATTTTGAATAACTTCAAGTCCTGTGAAAGAGTTTAATTGAGTAAGTTCCCGAAGGGCGTACTCTTTCGGGTAATGAGGTAAAAGGATGTTTCGATGTTGAACGATTTCTTTTTTGTTTAAGTCTGTAAGTTTGTATGTTACATCAGTGGGTTTATCAATTATTTGATACGGTCCTTTTCGGAGTGATTGTAGTTTTTTTAAAAATTCCCTTTTTTGTTTTGCAATATGGAATTAAAACATATATTCCGAATTTTAAATTTGTAGCTGGGGTAAATCGGGTATTAATTTGGGAATTAATATTTTGTCTTTGTATTAAATTTTTTTTTGGTAATTTCTGGTAGATTTCGTTGTGTTTATTGTCTCTGCTTAAAATCCATTCGGTGTGTGTACACAAAACTAGTTTTAAAATTTGTGGATGACGAAATTGATCTTCATCGTGGGTATGTAGTGGTAGATTATAACATATTGGTTCTTTAGTGGGTTGACAATAACCTTGTGTATTTTTGATAATTAGCATGTTAAGCAAGCCTTGCATAATACTAAAAAGGTGTCCATATTTTCGATGGAGATTGCAGTGCGTGTTTATTGGGGTGCAAATTACTTCTACGCGCAAACTTTGTTAGAATACGTTTTTTTTCACTTTGCATTTTCTTTGTTTTTCATTATATTGACACCTTAAAAAAATTCTCCCTAGCGCAAATAAGAATTAATACATCTAACTTTTTATCCAAGTCATAGCCAATAGTCATCTCTAGGGCCCAACGTTCTCAAAATTTTATTTTTTGACCCTTATTTTGAAAAAAATTGGAAAAATATGCTCAAGTTTCTTGTTTTTTGGTGGATTTCAGACGTTTGGGTTGGGACGCGACTTGTTCTCATGTTGATGATCTGGGGCTGCTTTTATTAACTAACTTGGGTCTTATAGGCTAGATCTTGCGTCTCGCAAAATATAATTTCACGATTTCACGATTTCAACGAAAAGTAGAAAAATTTGACCTAAAAAGTCCATTAAAAATTGTGCCATTTCTGGCCTGTTTTTCGAGGGTTTTTCAAGCAATTTGTGTCTTAAACTTTTTTTTCTGTGCTAAAAAAGGTGTCTGACATTCACAGACAATCATTGTCGGAATGTCTGTAATGTAATTTGTGTCACCTTTTAGAGTCAGTGTTTTGTTACTTGCGTTTCTTCGTTTTGAAAATCGTTTCCTAATAATTTGTTCTTGTTGTTAATAACTTTCTTTCTTAGTGTTTGTCTTTTTGTTCTTATGTATCCTATTGTTTGTCTGTGTGGTGTGATTATGAGATCATATTTGTCATCGTTAACTAAACAATTGTCTATTATGATTGTTTGTTTGTTTCCTAAATTGTCTCTTGACATAAGGTTTAGGATGATAGATGCAAAATTTGGATTAGTGATTCTAATGCCTTAAACTGTTAGTTCTTACAGTTTTTGTAGTTAGCTTAACTTGGGTCGTATATTTGGGTTTGAGAGAAAAGCGTATATTGATTCCGAAGAATGATTTGTACTTTCTCGTGACTAATTTTAAGCTAAGATTGACCTACCTAATCTTACTTAGGGATTGTGATTTTTGTCAAGGGTTGGAGAAGAGTCAATCGATCCACGAAGTTCAGGTATAATTAGAACGCAAGTAGTTCGTTAGATACTACTTTATGACCTACTAAGCTTAAGTACTATCCTGGGTCAGTTAAGAGGGGGGATCAAGTGAAGGATGACTAACCGAAGTTCTTCACTGTTTATCCTAATTAGAATGGTTAGTTCTTGAAAACTTTCTGTTAATTCTGGGTCTTTAATAAGGTTTGGGTAGTGAATTGACGTTGATGTCGTTAGACACTAATTTAATTTGGGAGGGGAGAACAAAAATGTTCTATTTGATCCAAGGATAAGCCTTGATGATCAGAAATTTAGATCTAGTTTAATTTAATTTAAAGATCCAAGGGAAGCCTTGATGATCTGTTATTTTAAATGAAAATAATTCAAGTGAAAACAAGGATAAGCCTTGATAACCTTTAGGTAAAGGTTTAAATAAAGAAAAAAGTAAGTGTTTAGTTTTGATGATGTTTATGTTTTGAGAATTGCTGCTATGTTTTAGGTGATGAAGCTGGGATGAAAGGATGATTTATATTTACTAACAATTTTGGTTTATACTAACTAATTTTGTGTTTTATAATCATTTAATATTTTTTCCAAGTTGTTTTTAAAACACAAGATTTTTAAAGAGAACGACTAGAGTTGTTTTTATCAATCGTTACTGTGTAATTATTAGGTTTAGCGCCATGAAAGGTTTTTGAAGATGTTTCTTCAAAATTTTATGTCAGTAAAGGAGAATTTAAATTTAGTGCTGGAAGTAACCTAGGTTTAAAAGTTTGATCTCGTTTTTATCGTACAATCATGAAATCGATTGGTAGATTTCTTTCTAGTCGTACGACATCTCTTGTCCAATGTCTTCTTCCATACCGGGTAGTTTTCGTATTGTTCGGAAAATTGGCTCTGATATTGAGTCGTGGAATTTTTGTCAACTAACATTTTTTTTAAATGTTGTATTTGTCTAATTCTAATCTATTTTTTCTAAATCTAGGTTAGTTAAGGTCTGTTCAAGACTTTTTGGTCGCACCAGATGAGTTATTTCTTTTTGGTTATAGCTCATAGAGTAATTTCAGATAGGGTACACCGTCTGGTCGTCACGCTATCTTATTTTCGGCCGGATAGATTCGTGCAACTTCTTAGTCTAATACCAATCTTAATCTTACTCGTATATCTCCTAGTCCCAGTAATCTAGTGTACACCGGTCTGCGCGAGTTATTTCCAGACTGAGAACAACTGTATTCTAAGTTTAATTCAAATTGCTCTGGTGCTGAAACTACAAGTAGTTTCAACACTTACAAATAAGTGAGTTGTTAGTTTGATGGAGTATGATTGGTTAGTATTTAATATTTTATAGAGATAAAGTATCATAATAATAACCAATGATAAATACTGGTTAAGATCTGGTGTCAGATATTTAGCTGAAACCCCTAAACATTATTACTATGCAACAGGACGTCTCTATCAAACTAGCGCAAGCATCAGAAGAAACTTAAAAAGCACG
Source organism: Symsagittifera roscoffensis (assembly GCF_963678635.1). Lineage (NCBI taxonomy): Eukaryota > Metazoa > Xenacoelomorpha > Acoela > Convolutidae > Symsagittifera > Symsagittifera roscoffensis. The sequence continues at coordinate 54,950,077 of NC_087067.1, read as the reverse complement.
GTCTAAAATATGATACAAAAACGAAGAAATAAATAATTTAATTGATTACATATAAAGGGAAATGGAAAAATCAAGTAAGCGAGAGGAATGGTTATCTGCGTTTTTGACATTAAGTACGCTTACAAATGGCACTAAACTCCCAGACCAGGAATGATACAAACAATGTTGCCCATATATCAGGGCGAAGCCACAAAAAATCCGACTACAATTAAAAGCAAATTAAGCTGTTGTTAGCCGGAAAAATTGACAAAAAAATGAGAAACGAAATTAAAAAAAATGAACCTTCTGCTTTTATTTTCAATTTTCCCCACTCACTAAAATTTACCTGAAAGGACGAATGTGTTAAGTATTTTCCTTTATATTTTGAACAGATGGTTGCACGTTACATGACTTTTTGCCCCAAGTCAACTTGTCCCAGCCCAACTTGTATTAATCCAACTTGTCCCACATGACACATTTTTCAATGCCATCCTGTCCCATGTAAGAAAGAATTATAACTTAATCCGGGTTCTCTGATATCCTCGTAAAACAATATATCGGCACAGATACTGAAAAAGTTGTTCAACAGTCAAACTTGAAAGAAAAAGAGGAATCTTAAAAACATGTTCCAAATCAAACTTAGTTCAAAGTGAATGTCAAAATGAATGACCAAAAACTCAATGCAATTCTCATGTCATTTTAAACATATGGAAAGATTGCTTAATGATTACAATATCCTTACCATATATTGGCGCCTAACACTGGTAATCAGGAAACCACAAAGTTCAAACCTTGAAGCAGTTAAAAATTTTAATATGAAATCGATGAAACAGAAAACTGCAAGGTCTGCCTCGCCTTAATACTCATCATAATGAGTACCCCAGTAGAGGGCCGGGGTGAAGAAAAAGCAAACATTTTGCAGTATAGCTCCAAAAATTTGCATGTTTTACGGCTGCTCTAAGTTAAAATTTTAAAAAGCTGTTTTTATCACTTAGAAAATGAAATAAATTGCCAATCAATCAGATGAAATTAAAGCAAAAATTTTGATATTAGGCAAAATTCAGTTCAGCTATTAGATATGAAAAACCAAAAACAAGTTTTTCACTAAAATTACTTGAAATATTTTGATTTTTGCATATAGAATCCAATTTTTTGTTCCATCGTGACTCTGCGTTCCCCCATAGTCTTCAAAAGGTAAATGATCAGGATCGTAGAGTTCATTTGAATCTTCTCAGGAAGACGTAGTGGCTTGAATGGCTCCTTTGATTTTTTTTCCTCCAAGATGTCAACTTTCGACGGCACTTGTCGTTACTATCAAAAACTTCGTCTCTTCTTGAGGAATAACGATTGCCTGCTGCTTTGACCTCGTGTTTAGCCCTAAATGTAATTTATCTGGAAGTTTCAAGCAAGTTCGTCACTTAATTTTAGAGACTGCTCAAGATTCAATTGGTCCACCACTTGCTCGATCGACTGAAAACGCTCTCGAGTTTTTGTTCCACAACGCTTTGGTGAGTTTTTGAGTTTTTTTGGATGAAAAAATCGTGAAAAGCTCTAATAACCCTAAATATGCCTCATACAAACTAATGCATAATTCAAAGCACCTAAGTTTCTATGCATCTTTTGATGTCAATTTAGACTCATCTGCTGTAAGTTAGGCTAACTGCATGCTTCAAAAACAAGTGTGAAAATGGAGCGAAAAAGCGTGAACAACTTCTAGTTTCGAAAAAAAAATAATTTCGAGGTTTCCCAGCGGACTAAAAATTTTACTAAATCATCCTTTTTTTCAAAATGAGATAGTTTTATCGCAAAGAATGTAAAACATATGTTGGTCTGAAAATTGAAAGAAGTTAAGGGAATCTAATTTTCGAATTTGAAACACGATAGCTAAAGTTATCAAAAAACTAATTTTTTGTTATGTTTCCTTGCGTTCATTGACTCCTACTATTATTGACAGATTAAATCGACCTTGATACACTTGCGAGAGCAAGTGTCTTGTAATCGGAAACTAAATATTTCCCTTAAACAACATTTTTTACACAACTGCATGAAGTTGTTAAGTGCTTTATTAGTAAAGCTTAGCACCTTCGGGAAAAATTGATTTATCGGACTTTCGTTTGTCTGCTTAAGTTTTGTCGACCAAGTTGTCACATAGTAGAATTTTCTGTTGCTGTCAGCAGTTATCATTAGATTCAAGTGTTTTCGATTTAACTCTGTAAATTGTGTAATGATTACCTACAAATTTTACAAACGACAGATTTTTACAGTTACGCCTTAATTTTAAGGTACTTCTTAATTACCTCTTAATTTTAAGATACCTCCTAATTTTAAAATTTTACCTGCTTCTTTATGTATTCCTTAGCTTTCTTTTTTTTCCGCTTCAAAACTTTATTCGGTCTAAATTATTTCAACTTTTATTTTATCGGCTTACTTACTTCATTTTGTTTCACTTCACTGGCAAAAAACGAAGCATGATTGAATTTGATGCAAATTTCGGGTAGTTTGAGTTGCAAGAATTCAAAGTTTCAAAACTTGACTGCCTATAATTTTTTATGATAACAATTTCTGATGCGTTTTCTTGTTTTCGGCCCAATGGGTGACTAGCCACTTGTCGGTTAATTGGCTGCTCGTTAAATATTAAACGATTTTTAAATACTGGTGGTTGTGTTTTTCAACTGTTTTTCTGAAACTATTTTCATTTTCCCATTGTTTTAAATTTTGTTATTTCTGTCTCTTTTTTTATTCGCTAGCTGGCTATGCTGCCCTTGCGTTGAATGGCACGTAATTAAAAGCTCCGCTAGGCCTCTGTAATTGATAATTTTCATCAATAAATTGAAATTAATTTTGAATACATTTATAAAACAACTGCAAACTATCAGCAAGAGTCTGTGCTTTGACTTGCCTGAGAGCTTTCTGAGTTGGTTGGAGCGTAGTTTAATCATACGATTTTCAGGAGATAACTATATTATTTTGGGGATGAAACGGCATGTTCGCTCAAATTTGCGAGGTGAGTTTTTGCAAGTGAGTCCTAGCTAAAAAAGCGATTGTTATATACGCTTTTGTCAACTATACAAACTAATTTCCTGGTTAGGCCTCCCGCTTAGGCCACTGATTTTTTCAAGCTTGCCACACAAGAAGTTAAAAGAAAAATTACAAAAATTATGAACCAAAACTAGGGAACTAGATTAAAACAAGTATTTATTCACAACTTTATGTTCTTCACTGTAAAATATTAATAACTAACCAATCAAGATGCATAACTAAAACTCATTCTTTATTGCACTACTGAAACTACTTGCAGTTTGTGGTGCGTCGTCGCTTAGATTTAAACATGACGTCAACAGTGTGCTAGCTATTCGTGCTAAATTCCATTATCTGTCAAGGTCGTGACCGACCTGCCAGTCCACTCTAGTCTTAACATCATGCGCTCTCTATTCATTCTCTACAACTTATGAAAGATTTAAGTTGTATTTATTTCATTGTCATGACATAATTTAAATATTAAACTATCTATATTATTTATATGATTATAACATAACAAGGAGAATTGATTCTTGTTTTACAACTGTCTTTCGACGTTTCACATGGCGCAGCCAGCAGTTTCGACCTCAGAGGATCGAACTGACCTGTTGGGCGTATCCGTATTTTGGCATAAACCAACTGCGGACCCACCACATAGCTGGGATTCGTGGATAGGTCAATTCAATTTGGCAATCACTCTGAGAGAGAGATGTGATCCACGCGAATTATTAAAACCTCCGGGTGTCGTACACGACGATCCTGCTCCAAAACCAGAAGTTGTGGGGGCGGATGAAGATGCTGCAGCAATCGCAAGTCGTATTGCACGCAATGACGCGGCGGTCCGGAAAGTCACGGAAATGAATGAAGAGCGCCGGGCGAAAGGTCCCCGAGTTGCACCAGGAGTGTATTTATTCGAGGTTGAACAACGTGTTAAATCTCGTTTATTTTTCTCGCTCGGCTCAGTAGGGAGGAAAAGATTCCTCCAAAGTTATCCACATGCGGATCTGAGCGAGTTATCGTTTCGGGAATTCCATGAATTCTGTGTTCTCCTGTTCAGAAAGGAGAAAAATTTCATCATCGAACGTATGCAAATATACAACGCGGTACATTCAGACCGAGAAAGTTTGGAAGCATTCTATTTACGTTTGACGGGACAAGCCGCCCTGTGTGGATGGACAATCGATCAAGAAAAGGAAGTCGTAAGAGATATCTTCATTGCCAAAATGAGATATAAGGATATTCAGAGAGAATTGTGTATTCATCCAGGTGCTACTCCGGAGGATTCTCTGAAATCAGCTTTACTGCAAGAAAAGGGAGCACAAACGGCCACCGATTTGCAAAGGCAACTCGGGAGTTTGTCGTCGACGGGCAATTATTCCCAGGCAGGTGCCACCTTGGGTCAGAATTCCCGGATAAAACAGGAACCTACCTTCTCTGTCCAGGGTAAGAAACTTTCGGACAGGATTAGTCGGGCACAGAATAGTAAGCAAAAGGGGATCAACGAGAAATCGAAGTCGTGTTATTTCTGTGGTAACAGGTTCTCAACAAACCACAAGCAGAGTTGTCCAGCCAGAAATGTTACTAGCAGGAACTGTTACAAAAAGGGTCACTTTGCCAAATGTTGCAATTCTAAGAATGTAGCGAACGTGGAAGCTGAGTCAGATGAGACAATGGAAGAAACTTGCATTTTCATCACGTCCGATAGTGAGTCGGAATTCACTGTTTTATCTGTAGCAGCAGAGAAACCAAGTCTCCCAATTAGGTCAGTGAAAAAGTTGGAGGTGGTCAATGCCGCCACGGGCAAGTTACGTTCCATCCAGATAACACTACGTTGTGGCAAGACGTTTTTCAAGGCAACAGTGGATACTGGGAGTCCAGCCTCCTTCGTGAATAAGAAGACAGCAGACTATATTCTGAAAACGGTTCCTTCAGCCAAGTTCTTCACGGTTCAAGAAAGTCCAATCGATACAGTATACGTTGACTATAATCGGAAGAAAATTGAATTGATGGGTACGTTAATTATGGATGTATCATCTTTGGGATGGCATATCAAGTCTGCAAAATTCCTTATTTCAGAAAATCGAACACGTTGTTTACTGGGTTTGGATTTGCAACCCCAATTGGGAGTAAGAACAACGCAAGTTAGACCAGTTCGTCCTCTGGTGGGAGAAGTCTCCCAATCAAACCCGAATTTAACATCGGATTCATGAAAATCTCACTTCTACCAGAAGTTCCATCGTGTATTCAGTAGAATCGGCAAAGCCAAAAACCACAAAGTATTCTCTACGTTCAAGTCTCCACTCGTCCCGATTCAAGAAAAGGGAAGGAGAGTGCCGGTGCATATTCAAGATAAAGTTGGTCAGGAAATCCAAAAACTAATTCATGAAGGGCACGCGGTTAAACTGAATAAATGTACCAGTGAGTATTTCATCTCTCCGATCGTTATTACGGCTAAGAAAGATGGTTCTGTGAAATTAGCTATGGATGCTAAACCTATGAATGACCAAATTCATAAGAACCATTACCAAATGCCGAATTTGTTGGAACTATTGGACTCGGCCGCCAGATAATCACGTCGGACATTTCAGGAGATGTTTGGTTTACGTCCTTAGATTTAAAATACGCCTTCAGCCAGATTCCGCTCAGTGAGGAAGTTAGTCGTCATTGCAATTTTAATATCGTCTGTGGAGAACAAACTGGCACGTATCGGTTCAAAACGGGGTTTTATGGACTAACGGACATGCCAAAGGAATTCCAAAAAGCGATGGATAATACTCTCCAGGGTCTGTCAGGAGTATTTTGTTTCCTTGATCATATTCTGATTGTTTCGAAGGGTTCAGTCGAGGATCACAATATCCTTGTAGACAAGGTGATAAGTCGTCTGGTTGAAGAAGGTTTTGCTCTGAAATTTTCGAAATGCGAATTTTCTTTGAATCAATTATCTTGGTTAGGATATGATATTGATTCAGAAGGATACAGACCGAAACGTTCTAAGATAGAGGCAGTACTTGCTCTGGAACCACCAAGGACACTTAAACCACTCCGTTCATTCATGGGCATACTCAACCACCTACAACGATTTTTGCCGAATCTTCAGGTCCATTCCGACCAATTACGCCCGTCACTGACGGCAGGTAATAAAAGCAAATTTGTGTGGGGGGAATGTCAGCAAACGGCTTTTAAAAACATCTTGCAGTTGATAGCGAACATAACAAAAATGTATCACTATGACCAAAGTCGGAACTCGCGGGTGAAATGTGATGCCAGTCATAGTGGTCTGGCTGCTGCATTAGAAAGGGAGATAGAAAAGGATGTTTGGGTGCCAATTGCTTTTGCGTCACGCTTTCTAAACGATCAGGAGAAGAAATACAGTACCAATGAATTAGAACTTCTAGCGATCGTATGGTCGTGTGAGCAGTTTCGAACGTTTTTGTTAGGAAATCATTTCGTGATTTTAACTGATCACAAAGCAATCATATCTGCGTTAAAGACGAACCGCGGAAACAAAACTTATCAGTCACGTTTAACTAGATGGGCTAATAGGTTATTACCTTTCGATTTCGATATCTTCCATATCTCCGGCTGTAAACTAGGAATCGTGGATTACTTATCTCGTTTCCCAACATTTGAAGCACCACGACCAAGCAGTTTTGACGAACAATATGTCGTCAAATGCATTAGTCGATTCTTTGATGCGTGTGAATTTTTGGACGGTTGGGCCAGGCATTACACTTCATCTGAAGAATTATCCAATACCGCGGAAATAAGTCAGGATTATGTCGTATTGACCAAATTAACATAATTGAGTTATTGGAAAATTGTCAGTCTCGGATCAATTGTCCCGATATCGACAGTTCAATTGTTGCATCGAACAAATTTGGAAACATACCGGTAGAGGGCGCCTTAATTCAAGACATTAAATCTACATCGAAAGGTTTATATTCGTTAGAGAGCGACAAAATTTTAGCCATTACTCAAATTAATTTCTCCAAACTATCGATTCCTTCTCCGCTAGAGGGCGTCCAACGTGTTGGCTCATATTCTAGCCAATCAGCGTTGAGTATTATCATGCCGAATTTTGCCACTTTCTCAGCATGGATCACATTTTATCTGCCAATTCTAATTTCATTGTGGATTATTATTTTGGCCGTAAGCGGTTGTCATCTGTTGTCGTTTCTAATCGATCTTTTTGCATTGATTTCGTCATATCGGATTTGTTGGAATGCAATTGGATTATTGAGTGCTTTTCATTTTCAGACTGCAATGAATCCCAACACAAGTACCAACAACACAAATGACAGTTTCGAGCAGTTGTTAAACCAGTATCTGCCAGTCACTCAACATTGGTTCTCCTCAGATAGAGCCAGGCCATGGTTTCGCGCGGTGGCTGTTCGACCTAGAAGATCAGCAACAGTTCAACGAGGAATGGAGCTGAGGAATCAATACGCCCGTATTCTAGCGAATTTCAGGTCCAAACGGGGCAGGACACCCGTTATATCGAAACAACAATCTCAGTCAGTCAACAGTCTCGAAATCTTAAAGTCACCAGTGGTCGCTAAGGACCAGAAATCGTTAACCGGACTGGTGGGAATTCTGGATTCAGATGTATTGTCGGAACTCACGGACGAAGATGCCAGTTTAAGCCTCATGAAACGAGCAATAGTCAACCGGGATTACGAAGGATTTTGCCGTATCGATTCCTATATTAAATCATTTTGGCATTGTGCAGCGGTAGTTGATGGCTGTGTTGTGGTGGATAATAGGATCGCTATTCCCATGTGCCTACGTAAACCTTTGTTATCTCGACTTCATAGATCGCGTCCGGGTCAGTTAGCAATGGTTGACGCAGCGCAATACATCTGGTGGCCCCGAATGCATCGGGACATCGTCCAACCATGCAAAGATTGTCCTCAGTGCACAAAGTTTGGTAAGAATTTGAAAGCGAACGCATCATTTAATTCATCCAAGCCTTTACCTCTTTTATCTGGTCCTAATGAAGAGCTGCAACTTGATTACGCAGGCCCTCTACTTGACTCATTTGGTAATAGTATTTATATCTTGGTCGCGATCGACCGTTACTCAAAATATCCGTCGGCTATGATTACGCGTTCCACGGGAGACGGAAGATCATTAAATTTCTCAAATCATATATTCAACAGCACAGTATCCCCAAATCAATCAAAACAGACCAGTACTCCGGTTTTAAAAATAAATTAGTGCAAAATTTTTGCCTAGGAAAAAATATCGCACAATATTTTTGCCCGGTGGGGGACCATCGTGGTTGTGGTTTAGTCGAAAAGTCGATACAATCAATTAAACGTCGTTTGGGCGCCTCACGGTTAAGTTAGGTTTTTTCAAATGTTTAGGATACTCTTAGGAATATTATTGAAGATATCCGGGTTACAAAAAATTCAGTTACCGGGTTCTCGCCGTTCGAACTTCATTTTGGTCGTCCTCCGAATACGGAGCTATCTATAGCGGCTGATCGCTTATCTTCGGGAATTCATTTAGACAACCAACGTTTGGAACGGGACTTGCTCACACCAGAGCAGCGACGGGAGCAGTGTGATAGTCGACCAAGAATCAAAGTCGTCAAGAAAGGGCAATCAAGCCCGATGGTGTCTCCACATTTTGGTGGAACCACAGACTCAGTAGCGGATACACCCCACTACCGTGCACTGGAGAGCTTGTCACAATCCGCAAACCAGTGGTTGTCGTTGAAAAAGTCTCTGACGCATCAGGAGGGAGTCAAAGCTTTGAAGACCCTGACGGAGAGAAATCAAGTCCTCGCAGCCACTCTTCGATCGAACTTGTCTGCTGGTATCCTCAGATTCAGGAACCAAATGCCAACGGAACAAATTCGCCCTTCGTTGCCAAAACGTAATTTGGACTATTTAGTATTGAACGAACCAAATAAGGTCGAAATATTTAGGAAATTTCTAAATAGGAAGTCTGGCAGAGAAATTTTCAAACCCAAACCTTATAAGGGCAAAATCGTGCGGATCACTGAATTCACATATATTTCTGATAAAGGAAAAGTTATTAGAAGGAATCACTTGGCAGTACGTCTTAAATCAACCCAACTAAGTTTTTCAGGAAAACAACTAACTCCTGTGAAGAAAGGGCAGAAACGCCCAATCGTGCCATCTTCAACAGCATCATCGGAAGACAATAGGCCTCTCAAACAATCGGGTTTCAGACAACACAACGTATTTCAGCGAAAACAGT
>NC_087067.1:54907537-54940652 GCF_963678635.1 Symsagittifera roscoffensis | reverse complement strand
GCCAAAGACAAATTGTAGAGAAACAAGACTTTGAAGGACATGGTTAAGAATTAGACCACAGAAACTTGTTCGATATAAAAGGCCCTATATGACCATCATCCGATGGAAACTAATCTAACATGGTCATTGTGTACGCATTTACACCTTATGTAACTCTAAACTCAATTCTACATTGTAAAGTTTGTTATAAATATACCACACATCATGAGCACAGCCATATTTGCATCACCGGAAATCCTTGTCAAGGAAAGTGGAACCAAATTCATTACAATTGAAATAATTACAATTAGTTCTTTATATGATATTAAACAAAAACCAAGAAGTTCACATGATTCATTGACTAATGGATTAGTCGAAGTCTTGAACCGTTCACTCCAGAAAATTTTACAATGAATTTATATCGGAAATGGTAAAAAATGGCTAAAAGAGGTAAAATTATTAACTCTCGCATATAATGAAAGTCCAAACTTCACAATACACAAAGATGTTTTTAGAAAAGTTATCATTTGAAGAAAGAACTATACCAATTTTTTGATAAACCCACAGACGTAACATATAAATTGTTCGACCAAAATTAAAAACAATTTTAAAAACACTGAAATAATCTCCTACCATATGACCCAAAAGACTACGCTCTCCGAGAATTTACCCATTTATATTCTTTTACTGCACTCCCTATAGTCGAAATGCAACAAGAGACCGTAAATAAAAAAACGACGGACTATTCAAAAAGATTACAAAACCAATGACACAACAAAAAGACAAAACAGAAAAATACATTATAATCAACACTACTAACCAATGGACAAATCAAAAATTATAAAAGAAAATATCAATAACTGAAACAAAAAAATCAAAATAACGCTAATCACCTTGACTCCGAATTCAACCAAGAGAAGATCATAATTGTTTACCACACAAGCAAACATTTTGAAGCAAGTAGAAATTCATAACCCAACTGAGTAATAAACAAACACATTCACGAATATGCGATTACTTGACATAAATTCAAAGGTCGCATTAACATCCAAATAAAAGTTTTTTCATTGAAATAATTTTTTTAATGAAATTTTAATTTCTCAGAAAAAAAAACAATAAAACATTCAGCCAGTCACCAATCTCCATTTTCTTTCACTTTCTATGCGCCAGCGCCGTTCAATCAAATAATCAAATCCAAAATTGAACTAAAACTTGAACTTCAACTTAAAAATCTTCAGATCAGACACAAGCAAAACCTTTATAATTGAGAACCTAAGCAATTTTTATATCAAAACAAAAATCACCTTATATCACTCAATACAAAAATACTGAATGAGTTTAGACCCCAAAAATTCCCCCAAATAATAAAAGAAAACTAGCTTTAAAAAAACTTAAACTTCAGAGGATCTTATAGCTTACAATGTTATAGCCTATGGATCATATAGCCATTCAACCCCCAACCCCCAGCCTCAAAAAGATACTTGATCATCCTATAAGAAAAAACAAGAACCAACAATTCAATTCCAGATCCCTATGACTGGTCTCCATCAAAATTTCCCTGAAAAATTAAAAAACAATCCGACCCCACTCGATGCAACTCCGAAAAAATAAAAAAAGTTTCGGAAAACTTAAATCACTTTTTGAACTCTTACATCAAATCAATTGTTCAAATTTTCAAGTTACATTTTGCAATTTTTTAAACTAGTATTTATAATAGTATTTTTACAATTTTTTATTCTCATTTCACATATCCACTTTTTTTGCAAAACCATCTTGTCTTCTCCCAAATCATCGACACCCACTCAGGTAAGACAATAACCAATATCTTTCCTTTGAATGAAGATTTAAATTTTTAGCGAAATAGAACTCCTTAAACTTTTTATAATCTTCCTTCTTGTAGTAGCATCACCAAGAATAGCACTTTTTAAATGTCTTAACAATGCAATAATTGTCCTTCAACTAGCAACCATTTTTAAAATCACCCATGTCAGGGACTACACTCAAGAACAACTTGAATTCAACTGACAAAATTACAGAAAAATTATATCGAAATGGCTGATCAAACTCACATAACAGATTCCCCATCTGTTAACTCGTCCCAGAAACCGAACCAAGAACCCCGCACGATCGATATTTCAAACATACAGTCGACCCTTTCTCAAGATTCTAGCCGCATATCAAGTTTTGAAGTTCCATATACCTTTTAGAAAAGACCAGCACCTTTGTCAGAACCGTTAAATCCAGCACACCATGACGCACCATTAACAGAAACTAAAACACAAACCAACCTATAATCTTTAACCAGCGTTATCACAAAAACTAAATAGATCTCGAAGTCATAGTCAAAACCAAAAGCCTCCAATCGAAAGACACTTGATTTATCCACGAAGTAATTAGAATTTAACAACACCTCGGGTACAATTCAACATAAACTCACCACTTGCGCCTTCTACTTCCTCAAGCCTACCAACAACTATAGAAAACACCCCTCCACCTAAAAGTTCACCACGCAGTACAGCAAATCTCCCAACAGACGACCTAGGTTAAACTCGAACTTCCCAACAAATAAAAGAAAACTCATTCTACCCCCAACCCCTTCATACAGACTTGCGTATTGGATGACTTACACGTTTCCACACGGCAAACCAATCTTAGCTAACAACCGAATCGATCTCTCTTCTAGTTCAAATTCAATAAAACTGCCATAAACTCTTTACCTAATATCATTATCATTGAAAATCAGCATTTAATTTTGAATAAGTTCCCCATAAAACTGCAACAACATCTGAAAGATAGATATCAAGATACAAAACATTAATAAACTCTTACGACTAGAGTTGAACTTTTTTGTAGCACCTCTTCCCTTGTTCGGACAACGTTTAGATAGCACCCGACTCCAAAAATGGACCTTAAATTGATTAAAAAAGAGACAGGACAACCAAAATTATATACAAGATCAAAAAACTCAAATATTGATTCAAAAGTTTTTTGTGCTAAAACTCGAGTTAACTATAAAACAGGAAAATCATGCAAAAACTCATTAATACTACCTCTACAAGATACAACAGTACAATTTTTGCCTCCTCCATTTATGTCTACAGAATTTGTTTACAAACAAGGCAGACAGAGCAAAAAGATTATTGGTTATACATCTTCAACAATCTTTTTTCAGAACTACCATACGCATGTATCGCTTACTATTGTCCTTATTCAAAGTCTTTTAGCTTTGAAACAACAGTTCACAACAACCCATCCCCAGGCACAGAACCACAAGACCTCCTAGTGACATACTATGATGGCGATGACAATCAAAATAAAACAATACAGAAAAATGCAATAAGCTAAGTAACACACTCTCCTATTAAGCCCGCGCAACAACGCTTGTAGGCTATAAACCTACAGAAATATTTTCTGAAAAAAAATTACACTGTTAAAAAAATGATAAGGAAACAAAAACAGACTAGATCATGAATCTTCATACCAAAGTTTCTTTGAACTACCACTACATCTCAACCTCGAAGATTATAAGGAAGAACTAAAATGTTCAAATTGTTCAAATTAAAAATAACAATCGAAGACTTATAAACTTTTCCAGACTCATTTCATCAGCATCAATTGAAAAAAGTAGAGGCCACATACAACTCGACTAAAAATATCCCTATCATGGTGCACACGGACTATTAAGCTATGATCTTTACGATAAAAACTAGATACATAAGATTGTTATAAATTACCATCAAATTGTAAAGCTGGCACGATAAACACAGAATGTCAAGAAATAATTGTTTATGATTTGAAAATACAGCTGGAACAAATTCAACTCACTTGAAAATTATAAGAAGTCAATAAAGGATCTCAAGGCAACCGCTTGCTTTTTGTGAACAACTAAGGATACTGCGACCCCACAAATCCCACCCAGGGAACCATTGCTTGGTTTCCCGAAGATACATAAAACATTTTTCAGGTTTCGAAAATTCAAGCACGAGTTTTTAAATTTCACAAAAAGTATTTCGTAGAACCTGTCCCACTCCCCCGGATTGGCACCGTTGAACCCTCCGACAAGAATGAATAAAAGCCAAACCGACGTTAGCTTCGAGTTTTTTACGAAAAGCAGGGTAGGATTACTCTAGATTTTTCAATTTTCAATTTTTTAATTGGAACTGGACTATTTCTCAGAAAACAAAACACAAACGAATTGACAAGATGTCGTAAGAAAATAAAAAATAACGAAGCTTCTTAGCGTGACGACCAGACACGATAAGACGCTTAGCTGAAGCGGATCAGAAGAAAGGAAGGTCCAGTGGGACATCCGGAGCAGATCCGTACCTCCCCGTGCCACGAAATTGGAGAGATAACGACGTTATCTCTGAGGAAAGGCGGAATTGGAGGTTCGGTACGCCCTGAATACTTAAATTAACTTCAATTCTGTACAGTATTTCAGAACACGAGTAGTTAGTTAGAGGAAAGAGTCAATCCATCTCTCATGGTTTTAGAATATCACTGTTACTAAAAACATAGTTTTAATGGATTCCGAGTCGCGTTTTTAAAAGTAATCTCGTAGTCTGGGGATCCGAGATCCAGCTATGTGATTTTTTCTCGCATGCAAACGAAAGCTGATTAAAAATCGTTTGACTGATGGCCTAAAAATGGTAACTTTTTATTTTAGCCTAAAACAGACCAAAAACTAACTGGCTAGGCCTAGACGGTTAAAAACGAGTAGAACTAGGCTAACCGACGCCAGCCAATTGTCAATAGGTGCTTTTTCTACGCTCCGTCACTATGCAATAACTGAGCGATTGTTACAATCTATCCCATTCGACAAAACATCAACATAGAACAAAACCAACTGTAATTTCCTATAGAAATATAGAATGAATCGCCAATAAGCCAGCATGGTTTCAAAGCTACCGATAAACAGTTTTCGAATGTAAATATTGGGGGTCACTTTTGAAAACCCAATGTTTTGAAATTTTGATTGAATATGAAAAAAGAATTGATATGAAAACAGGAAGTCTCATATTTTACGAATAAATCACAAATCAAAAGAGACGATGAAAAATCTAAGATAACGCATTGCGCTACAGAAAAATAACTAAATAAATGTTGGAAAATTTCTTCCGGAAAACATTGACTGTACACATTTACAAGAAGTATAACTGATAAACCACACGTATTGTGGAACAATTCAGTATGATCTACGTCTAATCATGAAACTTGATTATATAATAAGTAGAAGAAAAATCACTCTCAGAACTCTAAACACTACATCATCTATGTGAAATAGAAAGAGTACAGATACTGCAATCACCAACTTTACCGATACCAAAATTTCGTTACGCGGGATAATTTTTTTCAGGAAATCGCTCAAACCTCATTGATTCCCAAGCAAACACCCTATGGCATTACACTTGAACTAAAAATTTCTCACTAGTTTGTTCTTTTGCAGACAAATAGCCAATTTGTACTATTACATTAAAGTTGTTTTGTCGATACGTCATCAAGACGAACATATTTTTGGGTTACCGCCATACCAAGTGGATCAAAATATAGTGAAAACGTAGTACAGCTCAACCCCGACGAAGATAAATATAATCTCTTCAAACCATACCAGGTTAATGCCACCTCTAAAGAAATTTTCACCATAAAGCATAACGTGCAAAAGCTAGTAGCCGCAATATCGACTTACATCCGATGCGAATATATCACGTTTGATATAAAACATCATATGCGAACACAACTCTTTCGGGAATTTCTCACATCACCAGACACCATACAAAAACAATCAGTTGAGCAAAATCTCAGGAAACTTGATGAAACAGCTGGTTTCTCAGAGATTTACAACCAAAGTTACAGTGGTTATATATTACCATCAAATTGTAAAGCTAGCACGATAACCACAGAATTCAAGAAATAATGTTTTTTGATTTGAAAAAACATCTCGAACAAGTTCAACTCACACGAAAATGAAAAGATTTCAATCTAAAGTTTCAAGACATCCCCTTGCTTTTTATGAACAATTAAGGATACTGCGACCCCACAACTACCACCCAGGGAACCATTGTTTGGTTTCCCGATGATACTTAAACCATTTTTCAAGTTGCAAAAACTCAAGCACGAGTTTTTAAATTTCACGAAAAGTATTTCGTGAACATGTCCCATTCCCCCAGATTGGCACAGTCGAAACCTCCGACGAGAATGAAAAAATTATTATTGACGTTAGCATCAAATTCGTTACAAAATTGAAGGTAGGATTTTTCAAGAAAATTTAATTTTCAAATATTTGATTGGAACTGGACTATTTCTCAGAAACGTTAAAACGGCCACAGAAAAAACTAACCAATTGTTGGAAAACTTCTTCCGGAAAACATTGACTGTACACATTTACAAGAAGTATAACTGATAAACCACACGTATTGTGGAACAATTCAGTATGATCTACGCCTAATCATGAAACTTGATTACATAATAAGTAGAAGAAAAATCACCATCAGAACTCTAAACACTACATCATCAATGTGAATTAGAAAGAATACAGATACTGCAATCACTAACATTAGCGGTACCAACGTTCCTTATGCGGTATAACTTTTTTCAGGAAATTGCTCAAGTTTCATTGATTACGAAGGAAACACCCTCTGCCATTACACGTGAACTAAAAATATTTCACCACTTCATTTTTTTTTGCAGACAAACAGACATTTATACTAATAAATCAAAGATATTTTTGTCGAAACGTCATCAAGACGAACAATTTTTGGGATACCACCATCTCAAAAGATTCAAAATATAGTGAAAACGTAATACAGCTCAACCCCGACGAAGATAAATATAATCTCTTGAAACCATCCCACGTTAATGCCCCCTCTAAAGAAACAATCACTACAAAGCATACGAGCAAAAGCTAGTAAACAGAAAATCTACTCACAACCGATTGGAGTTTATCAAGTTTGAAATACAACATCATATACGAACACAATTATTCCAGGAATATCTCACAAAATTGGACACCATACAAAGATACTCCATTGATCAAAGTCTCAGGAAACTCGCTGAAAATTTTAGTGTTTTTTAAAAAATATTGTAGACAACTTTTATCTCAATGGAGTAAAGTAACGCCAAAAAATTTTTTCTCCGGTCAAAAAATTTGTTTTTTTTTTCAAATAAAAAAAGGAAGACTAACCTTTTTATGATAGCCTTCTTACAGCCTAAAAAATTGATCATCTTATACAAACGTTCAATTTTTCAGGATCTTCATTTTCAATTTTTAAAGTAACATACGGCTTTTGCAACCAACAAACAAATCAACAGACAAGCCAGCTTAGCCCAAACATAATTCGCAGGATTGTTTATGGACTTTTTTCGACCTAAAAAATGAAATTTCACTAGTCGCACAAATAAATGATAACAATAAGGTTCTATCAACAGCACCAAACACCTAACATACTCCACAAAACAACACACATACAACAACAACAGCACCGCAACATTTAACAGTTTATCAAAACTTAATCATTTAAAAATATTTCCACAAAAAAATTTGCACTACTTTTCATTTGCATCACCGCTTCATCAAAACAAGTAACTGACCACATTTAAGAAAAAATGATAGAACAACCCCACACGATTAGTTTGTGTTATCAAAATAAAAAGGGTTTTAGCCCACGATGAGCCGCTTCGTTGGAACTGTCCGTCGCTACCTCTCTTAAACTTCCAATTCCTAGCCAAAACACACTGTCCTTTTGATTTCTGATCGCACTTTTTCTCCATTGCTAATATTTAGCCCCAGTTTTTAAAATTTCTCACCCATTTCATCTCACATAATCTCCGATGCATCTATTCAATCAGTTTTTGACACTCAAATTTCTTAAAACAACCCTGCTGAATTTTTCTACCCAAAACCTTGTCCCACTACTAACTACTCACAAGCACCATTTACTCTAATAGTTCCCTCAGTTCAGTAATAAACCTCTCATCTTCCAGTCTCTCCTATACTGATGCAACCCCAAACTTTCACCTCTCTCTAGTGTTCTCCCTGACACCCCAAGTCCTATGACAGACGATCAATTAGAGCTCGATCTCGACAATTTCATACGACAAAAGCAATAATTTCAATATTGAGCTTAAACTTATAATCTATCAACTAACTTACTCAGCCTCACCATCAGAAACATCAACATCTTCCACTCATAAAACTCCCAACCGTGCACAACACGCTCTCATAAAACAAGAATAAATCACCAATCGGCCTCGATACTTAATCAATCGACCTTCATCATCACGACTCCACCTTAGTGATCATCCTAGACACACTTACGCTGTCGATTTTTTAGTTAAAACTTTCCGATTCTTCCCCAATACTGTTATAATATTTATGAACTCCAGAAACCAATGAACCTCTTATTTGATGAACACTCCCTTCTTACTATCCTCTCATCGTTACGCTCTTACAATTTCTTTAACCCATTAAAATTTCCTATTCAAAAAAACTCAAGACGAAAAAAATTTACATAACTCTACTACAACAGCTATTTAAGGCTATATAGCTTAAAGTCTTCACTAATGTTAGACTATTGATTATGCTTAACTTTTCAATTACACAAAAATCTATCCAATTTCCTACTACACACTACGATCACGCAGTCACACGCTATGGGGAAGACTTAACCTATGATACAGACCCAGCAGTCAACTCAAAACTAACTCAAAAAATTCTCATCAAAACAAATTAGTTTTTCAATCTAGAGTACATGCACTCCAAAAACTAAAGCGTACAAATCCTGTTTCACTAAATTTGATCATTTTAAAAATATCCTATAACTTTTTTGTCCCAAAAGAACTCGAAGTAAGCTGCTCGCTTGAAGTTATGTTAAGTACATAATTAATTCACACGTACACTCACTATCGCTGCTTACAAAGACACTTCCTACAAAGCCCCTCCCCACATAAAACTCTCGTCGAAGATATCTGTTTATTAAAATTTTCCTAATTTACTTACTGTACTAAAAAACTAACTTCCCTGGCATCCTCGGCAGCTATGATCCAGTCCGCCAATGTTATATTTTTTGCCCCTGATAATTAGTTTTCATTATGAACACCTCGTTTCTATTTTCATCCCGCTTAAGTACATCCAGCCTGTAGAAATAATCCTTCTGGAAAACATTCTTAACATGAGATTCAACTACAAACTTCAGAGTCTCAAACAAAACAATAACCATGATTCACCATAACTCCTGAAGAAATCAAAATCATCCCAGCCCTACTTATTTTTATTTTTATTTTTGAATTTAAAAAATTCACCCATTTTTTCAACGTGTGCGTCTCATCAGTTTTCTTTTGGATTTCAACAACTTTTCTAAGAAATATATATTATTCTGAGCTAGCATCACTATGCGCGCCGGTCAAAACGCTTGCTAGGAAAAAAGGGTCCTTTCTACTTTCTATCTTAGAAAGTAAACCTAAAAGTCGCTGAGAAATATTTTATTAGAAAAGAAGTTAGTATGAATTTACAGCAAGTTGCCTTTTGACTCAATATTTATTTTAAGGGTGAGATTGGATATATTTTATAGAGATTGGTTGGGGTGGTTGAAGAGAGTGGTGTTGATGTTAGAAGAGAAATTGTTGGGAATACTAGAGAGTGAGGTTGTGGTGTTAGAAGAGAAATTGTTGGGAATACTAGAGAGGGAGGTTGTGGTGTTAGAAGAAAAAATGTTGGGAATGAATTCCCGTAGTTTTGAGCTTCTATTTATACTCAGATGGGAAATCGTACCACTTTTCGTATCAAATCAGAAGTTACTTCTTAAATTCGTATTCTCTGTTCGTACATTCGTATTTTACGAGAAGAATGTTTCGTATGCTCGTATTTTACGAGAGGACGCGTTATTATTCGCATCGAACGAGAATAGTTGTTTCAATTCTTAATGCTTAAAACGTTTTAGGAATTATTCCAATAGCATTTCCCTTCCTTTTGCAAGGGAATGAAAACATACTTATTTTGTGGTGGCGGCGGCGTCACACTTTGTGAGCTCAACAAAATAATTCATGTTTCTGTTTCTATTTGAAATCAGAACAAATCCATCCTCCTATGTGGAGAGGAAAAAAACTAAAAATTTCATTTTTTACTTTCACTTCAATAGTAGGGTAATTGTTGATCGACCAAAGCTTTTTCTTTCAATCTCATGAAGTTTGTTCAATAGTTTGTTGTTAAAGATAGGTAGCAGATGTTTTTGAACATCTGATATTTTGAGTCAGGCTTGAATGAATATAATTACATCAGTTACATTAATAAATCAAAATAGAGTTTACACAACCAAGAGATTTAACTATAAAATTAAATACAACAAAATTATTTGTTTCTCAAAAGTTTAAAGGTTAGTTTCCTTATCTTGTTGAAGTATGTGAAGTCTTGAAGTATGTGAAGTGAGTGTCCATATGCGTAATAAGGGGAGGACTGGTTCATACAAAAGGGTGTATTTTTGTTTTTTGTTTTTGTTTTTTATAAAAATCGAACTGTTGGAAAAGACAAAATTAGTAGCTATACCACATAGCTAAAAAAATGAAAGGATAAATTTTTAAATGAAAGGATAAATTTCTATAATTTGCCTTCCACCCGGGCTATAAGTTGGTGATTTTTTTGTTTTCAAATTGTGGACTTGCTTTTTCAGCTCCCGGATTTGATGCGTTTCATGTATATGACTGCGCTGAATTTGCTCAGTGTCGCCATCTAACTGGGGGGTTTGTAATTTTGCTGTCAGATATTTTGCTGGGACATAGATTTTTTGATATTCAAGAAGAGAATTAGTTATGGAGTACATTTTTTATAGGGTGATAGGCTTCTAAATTAAAACGGATGATCAATGGATTCAAAGCATAATTGAGATCCATATCGAAGCCGGGATTACTTTTAGAATAAATGTATCGTTCCTTTTCTAACTGAAATTGTAACTTAGTATTTAATTCAGTGGGGTGTAAGGGCTGTTGCCTAATGGTCATTGGATATTGAGAAGTTGATACCGGCATATTTGCCGTTAGTATCTCTTATGGTCTTACAATCTGGGTTCGCTTTTTATTTCTGGAATTTAAGGGAACCAGGGGTATTTTGAAATCAGGGGGTGAAACTTTTAGGGGTGGTGGTTTTGATGCTGTAGTTATTGGGGCAGCTGAATTGGTTTGAAGTAGTGGCTCAACGAAGGATCGTGTTGAGGTCGGCTTTGCAGTGGGGGTTGTAGTAGTAGAAACAGTTGGTTGTTGAGTGAGTGCTTTAATCTGCGAGTCCAGTGGATCGGTTGGTGGCAGGAGTGAGAGAAGATCCTCAAATTCTCTCAAATTGTCATCAAGTGTTGCGTCCATAGTTGAATCTGTTGGTATATCCTAGAACAGTAGAAATTTTTTATTAGACTGGGTTTGGTGGGTGATCCAAGTTTTGAGTTCTTATCTCAAAACTTGTTAACTGGACGTGAGGATACATGCGATCCTGGTTTATTTTATCAATTTCCTCTAAAAGAGGAGCTTCTATTTTCTGATCACATTCTTGTTCTTTTTTTTTCAGTTTGCTCATCTTGAGTGAAAATTGAGGTCACTATGGAAGTGAAAAGTATATTGTATGAGGCGGCAAGCAATACTTTGCCAAAGTGTAGTGAGCGGCCCGTGATTTTGTGAATATGCATAGCCTTTATTATGAATACTAGGCAATCTATTATGAATTTCACAAATAGAAAAGAGGCGAAGACTATTCCGCGTTTTTCTAAATAGTATTGTACTTTCCCGAATATACGGTAGTATTCGTTTTTCCGAAAGTTTGGAGAGATGATATAATCCAAATATATTGTTTGAGAAGAGCCTAGTGTGCTATATGAGTCCGTGAAAACAAATTTTTAACCTTTAGAAAGAACCTGGATATTTTTTGCAATATTCCTTTCATCTCTGAAATATCGGAAATCATAATCCAGATTTTTTGCATTTGAGCATAAGTGTATATTGAAGCACCTTGACTAGAGGCTAAAGAATGCTTAATCTGCTGAACTATCTCTTTTGGTTTAAAACGATATGGTCCTGTAACCCTTGTAATTTGGGGGGTTAATTCAATCCAGGACTTATCATCATGAACATCTAGTTGAATGAGATTTGATTGTGATTGTTTGTCGGAGCAGTCTTGTAGATCTGCCGACTGAAAAGTTTGTCGCGTAATTCGATCGACAAATCGAATATTTTCCTTGAACATAATGGGAATGCAATTATAGAATTCATCCAATAATTGCAAAGGTGAATAAAATTTCGGACAATGGTATAGCCAGGCAACATTGCCATTGGTCTCTAAGAACATAGAGCGGTTCTGAGTTAAAATATAGCCAGCCAAATGTGGGATTTCAAGTGAAAGCATTAGAGTATTTAATATTGAGGAGCGTTCTAGCTCATATTGATTTTGCAGAAGGGCTAACTCGGCCGTTCTGAGCATGTAGAAGCTGTTAAAAAGAATATAGTCCAATTTGGTTCCTATATGAGCTTCGTAGTCAATTTGACTAGTTGAGAATTTAAATGGCGGCAAATCATCACTTGTTGTGAGAAAAGTAGAATTTGGTTGGCCGGCATTATGAATACTTCCCGTCTCTGGGGTTGGTTTATTTTGGATTCCAGCATTCATATTGAAACCGTCAGTGTATGCAATAAAAAGTGAATCATATGAAGTTGGATACACTATTCTGGGATGACCACAAAGAGATTGCGGTTTATTCATCAACTGTAGCATGAATTTTTGAGAATTCCTTGTTTGGGTAGAATGAATAGACGGGCTAGATTTGCCTTTAATTATACAGTATGATTCTTCGTTTTGAATCATCTTAGCCGAAAATCTGTTTAAAACAGTGAAAATGCAATTTTTGGGTTCTTCCCAAGTATAAGCAAAAGCGTCTAAGGATGTTATTTTACATCCATTTGTAGACACCGGACACGGCAAAGGAATGTTTTGCCAATTATTGACTGTTCCATCTTTGAGGTTAACAGTCAGAGTTACATTTTGCATGTAAGTTTCAAAAGTGTCCAATTTAATCCAAGAACGGCCATCATATTCATTATGATGTTCGCCGTCAAGTTTGCCAGCATGGGCATTAGTTACTGTTTTAACATTAAGTTTGAAAGGAATATTTTCAATACTAGCATAGCCTAGGTTAAGATAGCCTCTGTCGGCGGCCGATTCACATTCATCGGCAGATAAATAGAGATCAGTAGTGATCATATTTTGTCGAGCGTCGATACTACTCGAATCGAAAGAATGGCAGAACCAACGCATTGATTGGTGTTTGAATCGACACATTGTCGCATTTAATTTTGTGCGATAATGTCTCTGATAAAGAGTATCATAAGTATGGGTTACTTTAATATTTTCTGGTTGGACTTTGCAAGGTGCTACTTTATTTAGAGAGAACATTTTGTTAGAAGTCATTAGTTGACAACCATAATGAGCAACCCGAAGATTATTTGCAGTATTTGCATACAATTGTTCTTTCGGATCAAATGCTGAGGGTTGATTCGAAATTGTTATTAGAGTTAAAAGACCAACCAAATAAATTTTTTGTAAATTTATTTTTTGGTGGTGAATGATAGCAAAAGAATTTTTAAAAGTACTCGTTTTAAGCATTTCCTCGAGAGTGGTTAGAACAGGATCTTGGTCCATTAGTTCACCTTCCTCTAGTTCACTATTTGGATTTGTCATTTTGTAGTTATTTTGATAGGAAATCTGAGTAGGATTTTTTATTTTTCTTGAGGAAATAAGCAGATTTATTTTTATAGAGGGCAAGTTTTAGGATGCACAAGATGTGGAATTGAGCAAGAATGAAAATAACTGTATATCAGTTAGTTTTAGAAGGCTGTTTTTGTTTTTTTTTGCAAATCTAAGCTCTGATTGGCCGTTGTTATTCGGCGTCTCTCGTTTTATAACGTACTTCCTTCGGCATTCGTTTTGTAATATTGTGGTTTTTTCCACTTGTCTTTATTGTCGTGGTTTTCCAGTTAGTTTTGATTTGTTGAGATCTAGCAGTGAAGGGATTTTTTTCCTTTATGCTGATGTAAATTTTTAACAACTGCATTCCCCTTCCCTATTGGAGGAGGAAAAAATAATGAAAGAAACATCTCTTCATAAAAGAGGACTAAAAGCAATATCATTTATTTGCTTTCTGTTTAAACTCCATCTGTCATTACATTACTTTAAAAAAAATTTTGTTTCCTTAAAAATGAATTATATTGAGCCTGAAGACAATCTGGTGGATTTCCTGGAGAAATTTTTGAATTTACGGGAAGAGTTAAACTTTAAACATGAAGCCTTGCTGGAGGACAAGGAAGTCGAGAGAAGGGTGGCACATTACGATGGGCTAGTAGAGAAAGGGGTAAGCTTTACGCCGATGGAGTTTATGATTTTTATGGACCGGAGTTATATCTTTAAGTATCCGGTACTGAATGCCGCTCTGAATGCCGCTGGGCTCAATCCGGTACTGAATGCCGCTGGGCTCATTTCAGAGTAAGTTCGATGCCAAAAAACTGTGGAGTCCATGGATGGGAGACGATGTGGTCTCAAAAGAAACAATGGACTTTTTGTCCTTATTCTTTGGAGAGGATGTAAGTTTGTTTTACAATACACCCAATTTTAAAAATAAAAAACAAAAAAAAGTTTTTTTTATTTAAGTGGCATGGCAACATAGAAATAGTATATAAAACTGTTTTAGTTTCAAGAAGAATGTTTCAGAAAACCAGCAACAGAAGAAAGTTTTTGGAAAAAGATAGAGCTGGACATCATGTTAGAAGAAATCTATCAAGCTTGGTGGCGGCCTTATTCAGCGCTGCAGTTTGATGTGAGGAGCCTGAGTAGGGCCGCTGAAAATTCTCTGGAAAAAATGGCGGCTGTTAAACTGATCAAATCCAGCGCGGATATAAAGTCTAACCTTTATAAAAGTTATTTTTAAATCAATTTATAAATATTTTTATTTTTGGTGTTTTTATGGTTTTATTATAAACAAAATATTTATAAAAGAGAAAAGAAAAGAAGGCCAATAAAAAAAGAATTAAAAAAAATTATTGAGTTTGGCCGAATAAATACTTAGTGTTTATTATTTCTTTTTAAATTTGCCAATTAAACTAGATGGATTTGTAGTTCCATAAAAGTTTGTAGGACGATTTGTCCGTTTAGGTCTTTTAGATTGGGAAAGTGATCCAGATGCGGATCGAGTGTTCTCATAGAAGCTTTCCTGAGAGCTATGAGGGATATTTTCTCCATCAGTAAAGCTTTCTGATGATTCATATAAACGAGGGAAATCAGGAGGACGGGGAGTATTATACTGTGTTATTATATTGGGGTGGCGGCGGCCAAAGTCATTTGTGAGTTTAGTGTTAGGACTTATACTGCGGCTAGGTAGGCGGCGGTGGCCATAACTACTAGATTGACTAGTTGAAGGATTAGGGGTGTTATCAACAGGATAGGGAGTTGAATTTCGAATAGGTCTAAGATTCTGGTCAATCGCAGTCGCGTCGAACAAAGTTCTTAGATGCATAATTTCTCTACCTGAATCTAATGATTGTTCTTGGACAATGGCTTTGTTTTGATCCTCATTTGTAGGATTATTATCAGTCATTTGCTGATAACCGTCGTTGACTACGGGCCAAAACTGGTATTGTAGATTTTCAACCTGTTTAGGTTTATTGAAAGAGTTGACTTGTTGATTTGTTATATGATCATAAAAATCACTTGAAAATAAATCACTAGAGTACTCTTGTAGTAGTTTGGGAATTTGTTGTTCTTTAGGAAAGTATTCAACAATATAATTGCGGTGGACAATCTTTTTTTCGTTAGTAAAATCATTTTTAATTCCGTATGTTACTTCCGTGATTTTTTCAATTACGGTATAAGGTCCAGATCTCAAATTCAAAAGCTTTTGAGATTTCAATAGTGGTTTGGATCTATTTTCTAGTAACACCTTAGTGCCTTCTTTTATAGGCCGTCCTAATTTAAACTGATTTCGGAACATGTGGACCTTATTAGTGATGCGGCGGCAATGGGTATAGGTGTTACTATAAATCAACTTAAAATCATTTTCTCTTTTCAGTATTTCGGCGGAAATTTGATTTTTTAGAAATCTATCTATGGTCTCTTTGTTTGACTTATGCTCGGTATGAGCAAGATTTTTGAGACCAGCGCAAAATTCAGAGGTACATCTTTTGTTTTGGTCGCGGTAGAGGCCTAATTTAGGGCTAAGGGGAACCTGAGGTTTTATGCCATGGACAATCTCATATGGAGTGTAACCTGTACTTGAATTAATGGCGGTGTTATGTGCAAAAGCAAACTTATTTGTTAATTCAGACCAGTTTGAGCCTGAGGTTTTCAAGAAATGTCGAAAGTACTGGGTTATATGTTTATTCTGGACTTCGACTTTTCCGTTAGTCCAAGGCAAGTATGTAGTTCTTGGTCTCAGTGTTATTCCCAATTCAGAGGACCAATGAGCAAAGTCCTTACTCATGAATGCACTTCCAATATCATGAATAATTTGTTGTGGAATACCAAATGTTGTGATGTATTTCTCTAAGAGCTTAATGGTTTCCTTAGAGTCTGCATGGGTGCATGGATAGACTTGAAGGTATCTAGAGAAGGCATCTATCACATCTAAGCAAAAGTTTTTGCCGTGACTTGATGGTCTGAGTGGACCTTTATGATCAATGTGGATCGTTTTCATTCGAATTGTTTCTAATTGTCCCCATTGTTGTAAGGGAGCTTCATTCAGGTCTTTTCGTTTAGGATTATTTTTCTGACATTCTAGGCAATCATGAAGAAGCATGTTGACCCATTTATAGTGTCCGGGCCAAAAGAAATATCTTTTGATTATTTCTAAAGTTTTTGTTTCGCCGTGATGACCGCTAAGAAGATGCTTATGAGCTAACTCAAAGCAGTTTAGCACTGTGAGATAGATAAGCAAATTTTTGGACTCTTAGTACAAACATCATTATATTCATTAATACATAGAAGAGCATGTTGGTCTTCAATGAATAATAATTCAAACTGCCTGATATAAGCTTTTAATCCTTTTTCTTCGCGATAAGGATTTTTTTGGTTTCTTTCTGGCTTTTCGTTTTGCTTTATGCAATTTTTGATGTCTATGATTACAGTATCATAACACTGCTCTTGCATAATCGTTTCAACATCTAAATTTGCTTCTTTAGCAAAGTCGGTCTTTTTTGCTATTAGTTTAAGAGAATCTGATTTATTCTTTTCAGATTGGAGACTTTGCCTTAACCAGATTGTTGAGAAGGTTGTTCTCAACATTGCCTTCATATAAGTCAAGCCATTCTGAATTTTCCAAAGGATCATCAAGTGCAGATATTTAATCTGGGATTTCTTCATAAATGTTTTCATTGTTTATATCTGGTATAGATAGTCGTTTGATTTGGTTAATTTGTTTGCCAAATCGGAAGAAATCTGTTATGTTTTGAACCGCACTACAAGATTCCTCAAAATAGTCTGGAGCATCTTCAATGCTAAAGTCTACTCTGTCACTGATATTAATTAATTTCTTTTTCCCGCCTTGCACTTGAGCAGGGACTGGATAGCAATCGTTTTGAAATATGTTATTATTGTCTTTGTGGAGTACGGAATAACATATTTGTTCTCCATTGTCTAGGTTGAACTTTATATCATTCGGAATAGTTTTGTGTTCGAGTTGATATCTTTTGATATCAGCGAAAGGCACATTTTGGCTCAATAAGTCAGGAAAGGCTAGGTTTGAACCTGGGGTATAGATTATTTTCAAATTGTTCAATTTTGTCAATACGACTTGGTATTTGAAAAATCTATGCGAAAGTTGTCCTTTTCTGGACCATAAGAAGAGAATAGGTCTGTGATCACAGTATAAGCATAGAGAAAAGGGTGAACCTAAAATGTAGAATTCATAGGTTTGCAAGGCAGATATTATTCCACATAGTTCACGATGTTGAGTAGACATTTTCTGCTCGGCCTTATCAAAGACTCTAAAATTGGCAGAAACAATTCTTTTCTCTTCAGGAAGGTCTTGGATGAGTATACACCCAGTTCCTACATTTGCAATAAGCTAAGTAAAATGCAATAAGCTAAGTAACACACTCTCCTATTAAGCCCGCGCAACAACGCTTGTAGGCTATAAACCTACAGAAATATTTTCTGAAAAAAAATTACACTGTTAAAAAAATGATAAGGAAACAAAAACAGACTAGATCATGAATCTTCATACCAAAGTTTCTTTGAACTACCACTACATCTCAACCTCGAAGATTATAAGGAAGAACTAAAATGTTCAAATTGTTCAAATTAAAAATAACAATCGAAGACTTATAAACTTTTCCAGACTCATTACATCAGCATCAATTGAAAAAAGTAGAGGCCACATACAACTCGACTAAAAATATCCCTATCATGGTGCACACGGACTATTAAGCTATGATCTTTACGATAAAAACTAGATACATAAGATTGTTATAAATTACCATCAAATTGTAAAGCTGGCACAATAAACACAGAATGTCAAGAAATAATTGTTTATGATTTGAAAATACAGCTGGAACAAATTCAACTCAAAGGAAAATTTTAAGACGTCAATATTGGATCTCAAGGCAACCGCTTGCTTTTTATGAACAACTAAGGATACTGCGACCCCAAAACTCCCACCCAGGGAACCATTGCTTGGTTTCCCGAAGATACATAAACCATATTTCAAGTTTCGAAAATTCAAGCACGAGTTTTTAAAATTCACAAAAAGTATTTCATAGAACCTGTCCCACTCCCCCGGATTGGCACAGTTGAACCCTCCGACGAGAATTAATAAAAGCAAAACCGACGCTAGCAATGAATTCTTTACAAAAAGCAGGGTAGTGTTTCTCTAGATTTTTCATTTTTCAATTTATTTGATTGGAACTGGACTATTTCTCAGAAATATAAAAACAAGAAAAATACATGAACTTTGTCCGGAAAAAAAAAGAAAATTACACAAACGAAATGACAAGATATCGTAAGAAAATTAAAAAAAAACGAAGCTTCTTAGCGTGACGACCAGACACGATAAGACGCTTAGCTGAAGCGGATCAGAAGAAAGGAAGGTCCAGTGGGACATCCGGAGCAGATCCGTACCTCCCCGTGCCACGAAATTGGAGAGATAACGACGTTATCTCTGAGGAAAGGCGGAATTGGTGGTTCGGTACGCCCTGAATACTTTAATTAACTTCATTTCTGTACAGTATTTCAGAGCACGAGTAGTTAGTTAGAGGAAAGAGTCAATCCATCTCTAATGGTTTTAGAATATCACTGTTACTAAAAACATAGTATTAATGGATTCCGAGTCGCGTTTTTAATAGTAATCTCGTAGTCTGGGGATCCGAGACCCAGCTATGTGGTTTTTCTCGCATGCAAACGAAAGATGATTAAAAATCGTTTGACTGATGGCCTAAAAATGGTAACTTTTTATTTAGCCTAAAACAGACCAAAAACTAACTGGCGAGGCCTAGACGGTTAAAAATGAGTAGAACTAGGCTAACCGACGCTAGCCAATTGTCAATAGGTGTTTTTTCTACGCTCCGTCAGTGTGCAATAACTGAGCGATTGTTACAATCTATCCCATTCGACAAAACAACCACATAGAACAAAACCAACTGTAATTTCCTATAGAAATATAGAATGAATCGCCAATAAGCCAGCACGGTTTCAAAGCTACCGATAAACAGATTTCGAGTGTAATTTTTGAAGTCACTATTGAAAACCCAATGTTTGAAAAATTGATTGAATATGAAAACAGAATTGATATGAAAACAGGAAATCTCATATCTCACGAATATATCACAAATCAAAAGAGACGATGAAAAATCTAATATAACGCGTTGCGCTACACAAAAATAACTAACTAAAAGTTGGAAAACTTCTTCCGGAAAAATTTGACTGTACAATTTTACAAGAACTATAACTGATAAACCACACGTATTGTGGAACAATTCAGTATGATATACGTCTAATCATGAAACTTGATTATATAATAAATAGAAGAAAAATCACTCTCAGAACTCTAAACACTACATCATCTATGTGAATTAGAAAGAGTAAAGATACTGCAATCACCAAGTTAAGCGATACCAAAATTTCGCTACGCGGGATGATTTTTTTCAGGAAATCGCCCAAACCTCATTGATTCCCAAGCAAACACCCTTTGGCATTACACTTGAACTAAAATTTTCTCACTACTAGTTTATTCTTTTGCAGACAAATAGCCGTTTTGTACTATTGCATTCAAGTTGTTTTGTCGATACGTCATCAAGACGAACAAATTTTTGGGATACCGCCATACCAAGTGGATCAAAATAAAGTGAAAACGTAGTACAGCTCAACCTCGACGAAGATAAATACAATCTCTTCAAACCATACCAGGTTAATGCCACCTCTAAAGAAATTTTCACCACAAAGCATACGTGCAAAAGCTAGTAGCCCCAATATCGACTTACACCCGATGCGAATATATCACGTTTGATATACAACATCATATACGAACACAACTCCTTCGGGAATTTCTCACATCACCGGACACCATACAAAAACAATCAGCTGAGCAAAATCTCAGGAAACCTGGTGAAACAGCTGGTTCCTCAGAGTTTTACAACCAAAGTTACAGTGGTTATATATTACCATCAAATTGTAAAGCTAGCACGATAAACACAGTATTCAAGAAATAATGGTTTTGATTTGAAAAAACATCTCGAACAAGTTCAACTCACACGAAAATGAAAAGATTTCAATCTAAGGTTTCAAGACATCCGCTTGCTTTTTATGAACAATTAGGGATACTGCGACCCCACAACTCCCACCCAGGGAACCATTTCCCGATGATACTTGCACCATTTTTCAAGTTGCAAAAACTCAAGCACGAGTTTTTAAATTTCACGAAAAAAATTTCGTGAACATGTCCCATTCCCCCAGATTGGCACATTCGAAACCTACGACGAGAATGAAAAAGGCATTATCGACGTTAGCATCAAATTCGTTACAAAATTGAGGGTAGGATTTTTCTAGAAAATATAATTCTCAAATTTTTGATTGGAACTGGACTATTTCTCAGAAACGTAAAAACGGCCACAGAAAAAATTAACCAATTGTTGGAAAACTTCTTCCGGAAAAAATTGATTGTACTTATTTACAAGAACCATAACTGAAAAACCACACGTTTTGTGGAACATTTCAGAATGATATACGCCTAATCATGAAACTTGATTACATAATAAGTAGAAGAAAAATCACCATCAGAACTCTAAACACTATATCTTAGATACTGCAATCACTAACATTGGCGGTACCATCGTTTCCTTATGCGGTATAACTTTTTTCAGGAAATTGCTCAAGTTTCATTGATTACGAAGGAAACACACTTTGGCATTACATGTGAACTAAAAGTATTTCACCACTCCATTTTTTTTTTGCAGACAAATAGACATTTATACTAATAAATCAAAGATGTTTTTGTCGATACGTCATCAAGACGAACATTTTTTGGGATACCGCCATCTCAAAAGATTCAAAATATAGTGAAAACGTAGTACAGCTCAACCCCGACGAAGATAAATATAATCTCTTGAAACCATCCCACGTTAATGCCCCCTCTAAAGAAACGTTCACTACAAAGCATACGTGCAAAAGCTAGTAAACAGAAAATCGACTCACAACGATTGGAGTTTATCAAGTTTGATATACAACATCATATACGAACACAAATATTCCAGGAACTTCTCACAAAATTGGACACCATACAAAGACACTCCATTGATCAAAATCTCAGGAAACTTGCTGATACAGCTGGTTTCTAAGAGATATACAACATAAAATTTTAGTGTTTTTTTTATTGATGACTACATTTATCTCAATGGAGTAAAGTAACGCCAAAAAGATTTTTCTCCGATCAAAAAATTTGTTTTTTTTTCAAATAAAAAATGGAAGACTAACCTTTTTATGATAGCCTTCTTACAGCCTAAAAAATTGATCATCTTATACGCAACGTTCAATTTTTCAGGATCTTCATTTTCAATTTTTAAAGTAACATACGGCTTTTGGAACCGAAAAACAAATCAACAGAGAAGCCAGCTTAGCCCAAACATAAATCGCAGGATTATTTATGGACTTTTTTCGACCTAAAAAATGAAATTTTACTAGACGCACAAATTAATGAATACCATAAGATTCTATCAACAGCACCAAACACCTAACATACTCCACAAAACAACACACATACAACAACAACAGCACCGCAACATTTAACAGTTTATCAAAACTTAATCATTTAAAAATATTTCCACAAAAAAATTTGCACTACTTTTTCATTTGCATCACCGCTTCATCAAAACAAGTAACTGACCACATTTATGAAGAAATGATACAAAAACCCCACACGATTAGTTTGTGTTATCAATAAAAAGGGTTTTAGCCCACGATGAGCCGCTTCGTTGGAACTGTCCGTCGCTACCTCTCTTATACTTCCAATCCTTAGCCAAAACACACTGTCATTTTGATTTCTGTCCGCACTTTTTCTCCCTTGCTAATATTTAGCCCCAGTTTTTAAAAATTCTCACCCATTTCATCTCACATAATCTCCGATGCTTCTATTCAATCAGTTTTTGACACTCAAATTTCTGAAAACAACCCTGTTGTATTTTTCGACCCAAAACCTAGTCCCACTGCTAACTACTCACAAGCACCATTTACTCTAATAGTTCCCTCAGTTCCAGTAATAAATCTCTCATCTTCCAGTCTCTCCTATACTGATGCAACCCCAAATTTTCACCTCTCTCTAGCTTTCTCCCTGACACCCCAAGTCCTATGACAGACAATCAATTAGAGCTCGATCTCGACATTTTCATACGACACAAGCAACAATTTAAATATTGAGCGAAAACTTACATTCTATCAACTATTTTACTCAGCTTCACCATCAGAAACATCATTATCTTCCACTCATAAAACTCCCACCCGTGCACAACACGCTCTCATAAAACAAAAATAAATCACCAATCGGCCGATACTTAATCAATCGACCTTCATCATCACGACTCCACCTTAGTGATCATCCTAGACACACGTACGCTGTCGATTTTTTAGTCAAAACTTTCCGATTCTTCCCCAATACTGTTATAATATTTATGAACTCCCAAAACCAATAAACTTCTTATTTGATGAACACTCCCTTCTCACTATCCTCTCATCGTGACGCTCTTACAATTTCTCTAACCCTTTAAAATTTCCTATTCAAAAAAACTCAAGACGAAAAAATTTACATAACTCTACTACAACAGCTAACTAAGGCTATACAGCTTAAAGTCTTCACTAATGTTAGACTATTGATTATGCTTAACTGTTCTATTGCACAAAAATCTATCCAATTTCCTACTACACACTACGATCACGCAGTCACACGCTATGGGGAAGACTTAACCTATGATACAGACCCAGCAGTCAACTCAAAACTAACCCAAAAATTTCTCATCAGAACAAATTAGTTTTTCAATCTAGAGTACACGCACTCCAAAAACTAAAGCGAACAAATCCTATTTCACTAAATTTGATCATTTTAAAAATCTTTTATAACTTTTTTGTCCCAAAAGAACTCGAAGTAAGCTGCTCGCTTGAAGTTATGCTAAGTACATAATTAATTCACACGTACACTCACTATCGCTGCTTACAAAGACACTTCCTACAAAGCCCCTCCCCACATAAAACTCTCGTCGAAGATATATGTTTATTAAAATTTTCCTAATTTACTTACTGTACTAAAAAAACTAACTTCCCTGGCATCCTCGGCAGCTATGATCCAGTCCGCCAATGTTATTTTTTTGCCCCTGATAATTAATTTTCATTATGAACACTTCGTTTCTATTTTCATCCCGCTTAAGTACATCCAGCCTGTAGAAATAATCCTTCTAGAAAACATTCTTAACATGAGATTCAACTACAAACTTCAGAACCTCATCCAAAACATTAACCATGATTCACCATAACTCCTGAAGAAATCAAAATCATCCCAGCCCTACTTATTTTTTTTTAATTTTTGACTTTAAAAAATTCACCCATTTTTTCAACGTGTGCGTCTCATCAGTTTTCTTTTGGATTTCACCAACTTTTCTAAGAAATATATATTATTCTGAGCTAGCATCACTATGTGCGCCGGTCAAAACGCTTGCTAGGAATAAAGGGTCCTTTCTACTTTCTATCTTACAAAGTAAACCTAAAATTCGCTGAGAAATATTTTATTAGAAAAGAAGTTAGTATGAATTTACAGCAAGTTGCCTTTTGACTCAATATTTATTTTAAGGGTGAGATTGGAGATATTTTATAGAGAATGGTTGGGGTTGTTGAAGAGAGTGGTGTTGGTGTTAGAAGAGAAATTGTTGGGTTATTATTCGCATCGAACGAGAATAGTTGTTTCAAGTCTCAATGCTTAAAATGTTTTAGGAATTATTCCAATAGCATTTCCCTTCCTTTTGCTAGGGAATGAAAACATACTTATTTTGTGGTGGCGGCGATGTCACCCTTTGTGAACTCAATAAATTAATTCATGTTTCTGTTTCTATTTGAAATCAGAACAAATCCATCCTCCTATTTGGAGAGGAAAAAAAACTTAAATTTTCATTTTTTACTTTCACTTCAATAGCAGGGTAATTGTTGATCGATCAAAGCTTCTTCTTTCAATCTCATGAAGTTTGTTCAATAGTTTGTTGGTAAAGATAGGTAGCATATGTTTTTGAACATCTGATACTTTGAGTCAGGCTCGAATGAATATAAATACATCAGTTACATTTATAAATCAAAATAGAGTTTACACAACCAAGAGATTTAACTTTAAAATTAAGTACAACAAAATTATTTGTTTCTCAAAAGTTTGAAGGTTAGTTTCCTTTTCTTCTTGAAGTATGTGAAGTCTTGAAGTATGTGAAGTGAGTGTCCATATGCGTAATAAGGGGAGGACTGGTTCATACAAAAGGGTGTATTTTTGTTTTTTGTTTTTGTTTCTTATAAAAATCGACCTGTTAAAAAAGACAAAATTAGTAGCTATACTACATAGCTAAATAAATGAAAGGATAAATTTCTATAATTTTCCTTCCAACCGGGCTATAAGTTGGTGATTTTTTGTTTTCAAATTGTGGATTTGCTTTTTCAGCTCCCGGACTTGATGCGTTTCATGTATATGACTGCGCTGAATTTGCTCAGTGTAGTCATCTAACTGGGGGGTTTTTAATTTTGCTGTCAAATATTTTGCTGGGACATAGATTTTTTGATATTCAAGAAGGGAATTAGTTATGGAGTACGTTTTTTTATAGGGTGATAGGCTTCTAAATTAAAACGGTTGATTAATGGATTCAAAGCATAATTGAGATCCATATCAAAGCCGGGATTACTGTTAGAATTATTGTATCATTCCCTTTCTAACTGAATTTGTAACTTAGTATTTAATTCAGTGGGGTGTAAGGGCTGTCGCCTAATGGTCATTGGATATTGAGAAGTTGATACCGGCGTATTTGCCGTTAGTACCTTATATGGTCTTACAATCTGGGTTCGCTTTTTAATTCTGGAATTTAAGGAAACCAGGGGTATTTTGAAATCAGGGGGTGAACATTTTAGGGTTGGTGGCTTTGATGCTGTAGTTATTGTGAATTGGTTTGAAGTAGTGGCTCAACGAAGGATCGTGTTGAGGTCGGCTTTGCAGTGGGGGTTGTAGTAGTAGAAACAGTTGGTTGTTGAGTGAGTGCTGAAATCTGCGAGTCCAGTGGATCGGTTGGTGGCAGGAGTGAGAGAAGATCCTCAAATCCTCTCAAGTTGTCATCAAGTGGTGCGTCCATAATTGAATCTGTTGGTATATCCTAGAACAGTAGAATTTTTTTATTAGACTGGGTTTGGTGGGTGATCCAAGTTTTGTGTTCTTCTCTCAAAACTTGTTAATTGGATGTGAGGATACATACAATCCTGGTTTATTTTATCAATTTCCTCTAGAAGAGGGGCTTGTATTTTCTGATCACATTCTTGTTCTATTTTTTCACTTTGCTCATCTTGAGTGAAAATTGAGGTCACTATGGAAGTGAAAAGTATATTGTATGAGGCGGCAAGCAATACTTTGCCAAAGTGTAGTGAGCGGCCGGTGATTTTTTGAATATGCATAGCCTTTATTATGAATACTAGGCAATCTATTATGAATTTCACAAATAGAAAAGAGGCGAAGACTATTCCGCATTTTTCTAAATAGTATTGTACTTTCCCGAATATACGGGTGTATTCGTTTTTCCAAAAGTTTGGAGAGATGAAATAATCCAAATATTTTGTTTGAGAAGAGCCTAGTGGGCTATATGAGTCCGTGAAAAAAATTTTTTGAGCCTTTAGAAAGGACCTGGATACTGTTTGCAGTAATCCTCTCATCTCTGAATTATCGGAAATCATAATCCAGATTTTTTGCATTTGAGCATAAGTGTAGATTGAACCACCTTGACTAGAGGCTAAAGAATGCTTAATCTGTTGAACTATCTCTTTTGGTTTAAAACGATATGGTCCTGTAACCCTTGTAATTTGGGGGGTTAATTCAATCCAGGACTTATCATCATGAACATCTATTTGAAAGAGATTTGAATGTTTGTCGGAGCATTCTTGTAGATCTGCCGACTGAAAAGTTTGTCGCGTAATTGGATCGAGAAATCGAATACTTTTCCTTATTTATAATGGGAATGCGATTATAGCATTCATCCATTAATTGCAAAGGTGAATAAAATTTCGGACAATGATAGAGCCAGGCAACATTGCCTTTGGTCTCTAAGAACATAGAGTGGTTCTGAGCTAAAATATAGCGCGCCAAACGTGGGCTTTCAAGTGAAAGCATTAGATTATTTAATTTTGAGGAGCGTTCTAGCTCACATTGATTTTGAAGAAGGGCTAACTCGGCCGTTCTGAGCATGTAGAAGCTGTTAAAAGAATATAGTCCAATTTAGTTCGTATATGAGCTTCGTAGTCATTTTGACTAGTTGAGAATTTGAATGGCGGCAAATCATCACTTGTTGTGAGAAAAGTAGAATTTGGTTGGCCGGCATTATGAATAGTTCCCGTTTCTGGGGTTAGTTTAGTTTGGATTCCAGTATCCATTTTGAAACCGTCAGTGTATGCAATAAAAAGTGAATCATATGAAGTTGGATACACTATTCTGGGATGACCACAAAGAGATTGCGGTTTATTCATCACCTGTAGCATGCACTTTTGAGAATCCCTTGTTTGGGTAGAATGAATAGACGGGCTAGAATTGCCTTTAATTATTTAGTATGATTCTTCGTTTTGAATCATTTTAGCCGAAAATCTGTTTAAAACAGTGAAAATGCAATTTTGGTTTCTTCTCAAGTATAAGCAAAAGCGTCTAAGGATGTTGTTTCACGTCCATTTGTAGACACTGGACAGGGCAAAGGAGTGTTTTGCCAACTATTGACTGTTCCATCTTTGAGGTTAACAGTCAGACTTACATTTTGCATGTAAGTTTCAAAAGTGTCCAATTTAATCCAAGAACGGCCATCACATTCATTATGATGTTCGCCGTCAACTTTGCCAGCATGGGCATTAGTTACTGTTTTAGCATTAAATTTGAAAGGAATATTTCCAATACTAGCATAGCGTAGGTTAAGAAAGCCTCTGTCGGCGGCCGATTCACATTGATCATCAGATAAATGGAGATCAGTAGTGATCATATTTTGTCGAGCGTCGATACTACTATCAAAAGAATCGCAGAACCAACGCAGTTATTGGTGTTTGATTCGACACATTGTCGCATTTACTTTTGTGCGATAATGTCTCTGATAAAGAGTAACATAAGCATGGGTTACTTTAATATTTTCTGGTTGGACTTTGCAAGGTGCTACTTTATTTAGAGAGAACATTTTGTTAGAAGTCATTAGTTGACAATCAAAATGATCAACCCGAAGATTATTTGCAGTATTTGCATACAATTGTTCTTTCGGATCAAATGCTGAGGTTTGATTCGAAATTTTTATTAGAGTAAAAAAACCAACCAAATAATCTTTTTGCAAATTTGTTTTTTGGTGGGGAATGTTAGCAAAAGAATTTTTAAAAGTACTCGTTTTAAGCATTTCCTCGAGAGTGGTTAGAACAGGATCTTGGTCCATTAGTTCACCTTCCTCTAGTTCACTATTTGGATTTGTCATTTTGTAGATATTTTGATGGGAAATCTGAGTTAGATTTTTTATTTTTGTTGAGGAAATCAGCAGATTTATTTTTTTAGAGAGAGGATGTGTTAGGATGCAAACGATGTGGAATTGAGCAAGAATGAAAATAAATGTATATCAGTTAGTTTTGAAAGGCTGTTTTTGCTTTTTTGCAAGTCTAAGCTCTGATTGGCCGTTATTATTCGGCGTCTCTCGTTTTAAATCGTATTTCCTTCGGCATTCGTTTTGTAATATTGTGGTTTTTTCCACTTGTCTTTTTTGTCGTGGTTTTCCAGTTAGTTTTGATTTGTTGAGTTCTAGCAGTGAAACGATTTTTATTCGTTTCTGCTGATGTAAATTTTTAACAACTGCATTCCCCTTCCCTATTGGAGGAGGAAAAAAATTGAAAAAAACATCTCTTCATAAAAGAAGACTAAAAGCAATATCATTTATTTGCTTTCTGTTTAAACATCATCTGTCATTACAATACTTCAAAAAATTTTTGTTTCCTTAAAAAATGAAATATTTTGAGACTGAAGACAATCTGGTGGATTTCCCGGAGAAATTTTTGAATTTACGGGATGAGTTAAACTTTAATCATGAAGCCTTGCTGGAGGACAAGGAAGTCGAGAGAAGGGTAGCAATTTACGATGGGCTAGTAGAGAAAGGGGTAAACTTAACGCAGATGGAGTATGAGATTTTTATGGACCGGAGTTATATCTTTAAGTATCCGGTACTGAATGCCGGTGAATTATTCGAGCTGGGCTCAATTCAGAGTAAATTCCTTGCCAAGAAACTGTGGAGTCCATGGATGGGAGACGATGTGGTCTCAAAAGAAACAATGGACTTTTTGTCCCTATTCTTTGGAGAGGATGTAAGTTTGTTTTACAATACACCCAATTTTAAAAATAAAAAATAAAAAAATGTTTTTTTTTATTTAAGTGGCATGGCAACATAGAAATAGTATATAAATTTGTTTTAGTTTCAAGAAGAATTCTTCAGAAAACCAGCAACAGAAGAAGATTTTCGGAAAAAGATAGAGCTGGACATCATGTTAGAAGAAATATATCAAGCTTGGTGGCGGCCTTATTCAGCGCTGCAGTTTGCAGCGAGGAGCCTGAGTAGGGCCGCTGAAAATTCGCTGGAAAAGATGGCGGCTGTTAAATCCTACGCGGATATAAAGTCTAACCTTTATAAAAGTCATTTTAAAATCTATTTGTAAATATGTTTATTTTTGGTGTTTTTATGGTTTTTTTACAAACAAAATATTTATAAAAGAGAAAAGAAAAGAAGGCCAATAAAAAAAAGAATTAAAAAAAACTACAGAGTTTGGCAGAATAAATACTTAGTGTTTATTATTTCTTAAGTCTTTATTATTTCTTTTTATATTTGCCAATTAAACTAGATAGATTTGTAGTTCCATAAAAGTTTGTAGGACGATTTGTCCGTTTAGGTCTTTTAGATACGGAAAGTGATCCAGGTGCGGATCGATTGTTCTCATATAAGCTTTCTGAGAGCTATGAGGGATATTTTTTCCATCAGTAAAGCTTTCTGATGATTCAGATAAACGAGGGAAATCAGGAGGACGGGGAGTATTATATTGTGTTATTATATTGGGGTGGCGGCGGCCAAAGTAATTTGAGAGACGAGTGTTAGGACTTATACTGCGGCTAGGTAGGCGGCGGAGGCCATAACTACTAGATTGACTAGTTGAAGGATTAGGGGTGTTATCAACAGGATAGGGAGTTGAACTTCGAATAGGTTTAAGATTCTGGTCAATCGCAATCGCATCGAACAAAGTTCATACATGCATAATTTCTCTACCTGAATCTAATGATTGTTCTTGGACAATGGTTTTGTTTTGATCCTCATTTGTAGGAATTATTATCAGTCATTTGCTGATAACCGTTGTTGACTACTGGCCAAAACTGGTATTGTAGTTTTTCAACCTGCTTAGGTTTATTGAAAGAGTTGACTTGTTGATTTGTTATATGATCATAAAAATCACTTGAAAATAAATCACTAGAGTACTCTTGTAGTAGTTTGGGCATTTGTTGTTCTTTAGGAAAGTATTCAACAATATAATTGCGGTGGACAATCTTTTTTTCGTTAGTAAAAGCATTTTTATTTCCGTATGTTACTTCCGTGATTTTTTCAATTACGGTATAAGGTCCAGATCTCAAATTCAAAAGCTTTTAAATTTCAATAGTGGTTTGGATCTATTTTCTAGTAACACCCTAGTGCCTTCTTTTATAGGCCGTCCTAATTTAAACTGATTTCGGAACATGTGGGCCTTATTAGTGATGCGGCGGCAATGGGTATAGGTGTTACTATAAATCAACTTAAAATCATTTTCCCTTTTCAGTATTTCGGCGGAAATTTGATTTTTTAGAAATCTATCTATGGTCTCATTGTTTGACTTATGCTCGTTATGGGCATGATTTTCGAGACCAGCGCAAAATTCAGAGGTACATCTTTTGTTTTGGTCGCGGTAGAGGCCTAATTTAGGGCTAAGGGGAACCTGAGGTTTTATGCCAAAGACAATCTTGTATGGAGTGTAACCTGTACTTGAATTAATGGCGGTGTTATGTGCAAAAGCAAACTTATTTGTTAATTCAGACCAGTTTCAGCCTGAGGTTTTCAAGAAATGTCGAAAGTACTGGGTTAGACGTTTATTCTGGACTTCGAATTTTCCGTTAGTCCAAGGCGAGTATGTAGTTCTTGGTCTCAGTGTTATTCCCAATTCAGAGCACCAATGAGCAAAGTCATTACTCATGAATGCACTTCCATTATCATGAATAATTTGTTGTGGAATACCAAATTTTGTGATGTATTTCTCTAAGAGCTTAATGGTTTCCTTATAGTCTGCATGGGTGCATGGATAGACTTGAAGATATCTAGAGAAGGCATCTATCACAACTAAGCAAAAAATTTTGCCGTGACTTGATGGTCTGAGTGGACCTTTATGATCAATGTGGATCGTTTTCATTGGAATTGTTTCTAATTGTCCCCATTATTGTTTATTCCCATTGAAAAATATATTGTTTGTCCCCATAGGTTTATTTTTCTGACATTCTAGACAATCATAAAGAAACATGTTGACCCATTTATAGTGTCCGGGCCAAATGAAAAATCTTTTGATTATTTCTAAAGTTTTTGTTTCGCCGTGATGACCGTTAAGAAGATGCTTATGAGCTAACTCAAAGCAGTTTAGCACTAGGAGATTGATAAGCAAATTTTTGGACTCTTAGTACAGTCATCATTGTATTCATTAAAACATAGAAGATCATGTTGGTCTTCAATGAATAATAATTCAAACTGCCTGATATAAGCTTCTAATCCTTTTTCTTCGCGATAAGGATTTTTTTTGTTTCTTTCGGCTTTTCGTTTTGCTTTATGCAATTTTTGATGTCTATGATTACAGTATCGTTACACTGCTCTTGCATAATCGTTTCAACATCTAAATTTGCTTCGTTTAGCAAATTCGGTCATTTTTGCTATTAGTTCAAGAGAATCTGATTTATTCTCTTCAGATTGGAGACTTAGGGGTTCAATTAATTTTAAAGATCTTGTTTTGGTAGCAAACTAAGTTTTTGTTTTAACCAGATTGTTGAGAAGGTTTTTCTCAACATTGCCTTCATATAAGTGAAGCCATTCTGAATTTTCCAAAGGATCATCAAGTGCAGATATTTAATCTGGGATTTCTTCATAAATGTTTTCATTTTTTAAATCTGGTATAGATAGTCGTTTGATTTGGTTAATTTGTTTGCCAAATCGGAAGAAATCTGTTATATTTTGAATCGCACTACAAGATTCCTCAAAATAGTCTGGAGCATCTTCAATGCTGAAGTCTCCTCTGTCACTGATATTAATTAATTTCTTTTTCCCGCCTTGCACTTGAGCAATGACTGGATAGCAATCGTTTTGAAATATGTTATTATCCTCTTTGTGGAGTACGGAATAACATATTTGTTCTCCATTGTCTAGGATGAACTTTATATCATTCGGAATAGAATTGTGTTGTCGAGTTGATATCTTTTGATATCAGCGATGGGCACATTTCGGCTCAATAAGTCAGGAAAGGCTAGGTTTGAACCTGGGTTATAGATTATTTTCAAATTGTTGAATATTGTCAATAGGACTTGGTATTTGAAAAATCTATGCAAAAGTTGTCCTTTTCTGGACCATAAGAAGTCTGTGATCACAGTA
The DNA here is from genome assembly GCF_963678635.1 of Symsagittifera roscoffensis. NCBI lineage: Eukaryota > Metazoa > Xenacoelomorpha > Acoela > Convolutidae > Symsagittifera > Symsagittifera roscoffensis. Next base: position 54,908,255 of record NC_087067.1, on the reverse strand, counting down.
AAAGTATAGAGAAAAGGGTGAACCTATAATGTAGAATTCATAGGTTTGCAAGGCAGATATTATTCAACATAGTTCACGATGTTGAGTAGACATTTTCTGCTCGGCCTTATCAAAGACTCTAGAATTGGCAGAAACAATTTTTTTCCCTTCAGGAAGGTCTTGGATGAGTATACACCCGGTTCCTACATTTGAGGAGTCGGCAATGAATGTGGAATGGGTAGTTTACATCAGGTATGGCATTTGAAATATCATGACAGAATTTGTCTTTCAGTTTTTGAAAAACTTCTTCATGGCATGCTAGCCATTGAAACTTGTCGTTACTGTTTGCCAGTTCATATAGACATTTTGCGTCTACGTGAAAATTGATGAAGTATGTGCTGTAGAATCGCATGACACCTAATACTCCTAGAACTTCTGTTTTTGATTCAGGGGGATTTCAATTTTTTATAGCATCAATTCTTGAAGCAATTGGGGAAAGACCATCTTTAGAGACAACATGGCCTAGAAATTTAACTTTTCTTAGAATGAAAAAGTTTTATCAGGGGCAGCTTTCAAGTTAGCTTTCCGTAACAAAGAATGATATTATCGAATTGTATCAAACATTTCATTCTTATTTTGACTCTGTAACAGAGTGTCGTCTATGTAAGTAAATGCTTTTTTTTTCTTTAATGAGGGGTCCGAAAGCATATCTCATTAATTTACTGAAGAAATTTGGAAG
>NC_087067.1:54866455-54907337 GCF_963678635.1 Symsagittifera roscoffensis | reverse complement strand
GTATTAGACTAAGAAGTTGCACGAATCTATCCGGCCGAAAATAAGATAGCGTGACGAGCAGACGGTGTACCCTATCCGAAATTACTCTATGAGTTACACTTCAGTCATAACTCATCTGGTGCGACCATAAGTCTCGAACAAGACCTTACTAGATTAGAATTAACCAAAATTAGATTAGAAATTAGACAAAAACATTTACAAAATGTTATACGACAATAATTTAATTGAAATGTCTCTCCGACTCAATAGATCAGAGCCAATATTCCGAACCATAATAGAACTACCCGGAATTGGAAGAAGACCTCGAACCAAAGACGACATACGACAAAGTAGAAACTTGCCGTATAGTTATATGATAGTTCGGCAAAAGCCAGAACAAACTTTTATATTTCGAATACTACTTGCAATGAATTTAGATTTCCATTTGCAAACATAAAACCTTGAAGTTAATCTTCAAAATCATTTCAGGCGCTAAACAAAATTAATATTATACAATAACGATTGATAAAAAGATCTAAGATCGTTTCCCTAAAACTCTGCAGTATTATACAAAACATGTTTGAAAAATATTTATTGGAAAACAAAAATAAAAATTAGTAGCATGACAATAAATGGTTAGTAATCATAAATCATCCTGTTGTTCCAGCTTCATCATCTAAAACATAACAGCAATCATAAACCCACTAACATCATCAAAACACTAAATCTTTCCTTTACACACATTTAAAACTTTATTAAAACTTAAATTCACTTAATTTTAAAACCAGATCATCAAGGCTTATCCTTGGATCTTAAATCATTTTCTACTTAATTAAAATCTCAAATTTGATCATCAAGGCTTATCCTTGGATCAAACAGAACAATTTTGTTCTCCCCCACCCACTTAATTAGTGTCTAACGACCTCAAACGTCGATTCACTACCCAACCCTTTCTAAAGACCCAAGACTAATAGAAATTTTTAAACAAAACTAATCATTCAAATTAGGATAAACAGTGAAGAACTTCGGTTATTCATCCTTCACTTGACCCCCCTCTTACCAGACCCAGGATAAATCTTAGACTTAGTAAGTTTAAAATAGTATCTAACGAACTACTCGCGTTCTAATTATACCTGAACCTTGTGGATCGATTTACTATTCTCCAACCCTTGAACACAATCACTACCCCTAAGTAAGATTAAGTAAGTTAACACCTTAGCTTATACTAGCCACGAGAAAGTAAAAATCATTCTTCGGAATCGATATACTTTTCTCTCCAACCCTGAACAAATAGACCCAGGTTAAGCTAACCAAAAAATCGTAAGAACTAACAGTTTAAGAAAATAGAAATCATTTAACAACTTTTTGCATCCGTCATTCTAAACCTTATGTCATTTAAAAACCTAGGAAATAAACAAACAATCATTTTACACAATTGTGAAATAGATGACAAAAAATACGACCTTGTAATCACACCTCATACACAAACAGTTGGATACATTCGCACAAAACGACAAACACTAAAGAGGAAAATAATAACTAAACAAAGACAAATAACACGAAAAAGATTTTCAAAAAATCGAAACGCATTTTCAGAATCAGAAACCAACAGTTTAGACGAACTTTACAAATTAAAAGAATCAATAGATAAAAATTACCCACAACACGATCAATTATATTTTTCTGACTCAGAAACAACTTCAAATTCATCACAAAGAGGAAAAAGAAGAATAAAAAAACAGTATAAACACAAACCAGTACATCTATACAATTGGAATCAACCAATTCGACACATTAATAATTACATATTAACAGTCATCGAACGAAAAAATGAGTTCAACACACACCCCAGGTGACGAAACTCCAGATGATGATGAAATCTTTCCTTTTATAGTAGACGCAGATACTGATAGAGGACAACACATATTTTGTCAAAATTTACTCGTAAATTTATTTGAACCCGGAATCAGTCCATGTAAAACAGAGTTCCCCGATGTAAAAATCAAAAGACAAATCATAGATCACTATCTAAAAGATATATGCAACATAACACAACAGTATGGAATCTACTCCATAGAATTCACTTCCCCAAACCATAATAATAGAACATATACTATTCAAACAGACGATCTTGATTTAGAATTTTCAAAAGTTTTTTCAGAATATATAAAAAGCATCCAATATCATAACTCACAAAGAGCAAACTCCATATTCACCAATGAAGTTTTCGCAATAATATATAGTTATATTTCGATATTAGAAAACGAAATCCCACTAACAAATGTCTCACCGACAGAAACATCTAAACATTTGAAAGTACGACATGAAATTACACTACTCTCTAGTTATTTAAACATCATTAAAGAAAATTTCACGAAAGATGACGTTTCACAACATACCAAACACGATCTACAAAAAATTTTAGCATGGTTCATAATAGATTATTTCACACACAATATTGATTTAATTGCACAAGCAAGAAAAAATTTTAGACCCCAAAATTCGAACGATGATACCGCTATCACAGAACAATCAGATTATGTTTGGGACCCCGAATGGTCTCATCCCGCATTTATAAGCTTTCCACAATCAATCTCAAGTCAAGCAATAGGTACAATATCTTACATAAGAGATTATGTAAGAGTAATACCATTAACAATTGATGCAACACCATTAAACTATAATACATTTTTACCCGATACACAAAATAATAGTTTAAACTCTACAGTCATACACAACGAAAACCTCAATGGAACTAGGAATCTTACTCAACAAGATATCCAGACACCATCACACTTCATAAATGAAGAAATTGTACACACAACAACTACACAACAAAGTATTTCACCAATACGCCCAAATTTAACAACACCAAGAAATACAAATCCTTCACAAACACAGGTAACCTTACAATCAACCGTTAAACCTTCGGTTGCTCCAAAATATTCCCATATGGATTACCAAACATACAGACCCATGACAATACCATCAAAAACACGCAAAACATTCACTAAAAACAACTTTGCAGACCATAATTATAATTATACACATCCATCAAAAACAAATTATCAACCACAAAGGAATTTTAATCAATATACAAAACCTCGAAACTGGGATAACCCAACGGCCCAATATAATTCCAAAAATTTTCAACCAAATCCTCCACAGGATCGCAGTGAAAATTACCCATTTTTTCAACAGAATAAAAATAAAAAAACAAACATCTTATCAAATGGATTATTTATCCTCAGATGACGATTTCTTACAACCAGATATATTTGCACCAAATACTCAAGAATATCGTAGACAAGGAATACAGAAAACACGTACAAATCATAGAAATTTTTCTCCACAACCAATAGATGCACAACATCAACAACCAATTCAACAACAAAATCTAATTAATACACAATCTTTTCAACCAATTCAACAACAAAATCCAATGACTGCACACTCGTATCAACCATCACAAATGCAAAATGAAATACCACTCCCATATTATCTTCAACAACATGAAATAACAAGAAACCAACTTTCAAATTTTTCTCAAATGCCAAATGCAGCAGAATCATTACAAATGACAATGAATCCATACCTAATGGGTGGATCATCAATAACATCAAACAAACCTTTAATGGTTTTCACAGGAACAGACCCTGAATACTCTGTAGAAGATTACTTAAATGCAGTAACAGCAAATTTGATTTTAAACATAGGACCTGAACCAATTAATACGCCACTACATCAAAACTGGATACATCGACGCACAGCGTTGATACAAACAACCTTAGATGGCGCAGCCCAAAAATGGTTTTCAGTACTACCTCTAGAAATAAAATCAAACTGGAAAAGATTTACACAAGAATTTTCAAAAATGTTTGACTCCGAAAGAAACAAACAACAACAAAGAGTTTTATGTAATGAAATTCGCAGATTACCAAACGAAACCATCAAGCAAATAGCAGTACGAATCGAAACACTAGTTCGAAAAGCATATTCACTAAATACACATGACTATAAAAACACAAAGATGACAGAAATCTTAATGATGACCTTAACACCACAATTAAGGAAAATAGCAAAAAAAAAGAGAGCATCCCATCCTTCTTCAATTCGAGAACCCGATTTAGATTTTCGAAAACTAGTAGACAAACTAGAACAAGCAGAAATCACGATGAAACTAGAAGAAACGGAAAATCTGAAATTACAATACGTTAACAGAATTGAAACGACTCCCACTAATATTAATAATATACAGAAATCAGAAACAGACCTCGTTGAAAAAATCACTGAAATACTCAATATTTACGAAAAGAACCCGAACTTTAAAGGCAAACCATCTTTCAAAAAATGGTGTAATTATTGCCGCCGATACGGACATAGTATTTCCGAATGTAGACAAAAACAGCAAGATAGTCAAAATAAACCTCAAAAATATAAAGAACCAAATAAATCATTCTATCAATATATGAAAAAAGATCAAAATCTACCAAACAAAAATGTATACAGCAACAACAGTTCAGGAAAACCACTTCCGAACAATACAAGTTATACAAGAAATCAATCCCCATATAACTCAAGTTATAGAGGAAGATCACCAGAACGAAGAAATACACAAAAATCATCACAAAATCACTACAATAGACCAAATAGTAGAAATAACTACTCCAGATCAAATTCAAATACACAACGATTTGTTTCTAGATCTAATTCCCAATCAAGAAATAACTACTATCCAAACAACCAATCACGAAATTCATCATACAATAGGAATAGAAACTACTCCTATAATAGAAATAGAAGTTATTCAAACAACCGAAACCAGAATTACCCGAACAATCGATCAAGGAATAACTCATATAATAGATCGAACTATAACAGACCAAACAATAATTACCAAAACAGATCGCGAAATAATTCACAAAATCGACACCCAAGTTATAATAATCGTTATAGAAATTATTCCCAATCACCACACCGGAATAATAATCACTATAATAACTCTAATAATCGTCATAGAAGCAGTACACCTAAACATCAAAGACAAATCAATCAAGTACAAGCTAACCCAGAAACAACATCAGACCCCCCAGGTATTGATGACACAGTAACTGATACGTTACAACTCAATCAAATAAACTGTACATCATCAGATTCAGAAAGTGATACTGAAAACACTCTTGCTATCAATATGATAAAAGTCGAAAATGACTATGAATCTGTCATATATGAACAACCCTTTCCATCACATATATATGAAAATCAATCAGAATTTCTTCAAAATTATTACACTACACCCATAAATTCCACATCAACGACGCAAGAAACAAACGAGATTAACACTACAGATCAAACCAATAAAAATACCAAAACAAAATGCTTGAATACAAACCATATTTATCAAAATATACAAAAAGAACAACCCAAAGAAAAAATTTGGACAATACCATTTCTCTTAGAAAGCCCAAGAAATAAAGAATTTCAACCACCAGACCTTGAAATAGATTTTTTAATTGATTCAGGAGCAGAATCAAACATAATAAACATCCCCACATGGAATGAAATAAAAACTTTACATCCAAAGCTAACACCTCTTGAAACCTCCAGCAAACTAGCAACAGCACAAGGATCAACATTGATAAACTACGGAAAAATCCAATTATTTCTCCTCCCTACCAGAACAATGGAGCAAAGTAAAATTCTAAACAAGCCATTTAAACAAATATTCCATATCACTGATATTAAATATAATATCATTGGAATACCATTTATTTCGAAGTATATACCAACAATTAACATCCTAAATAGTAAAATATTAATCAAAGATAAATATACAAAAACAAAAGAAACATCCCTAACATTTTTTCAAAGATTAAACAAACAACCACCATTCTTTTCAAAATTTTATCCAATATATAACCAACAAAGAAAACACCTGAAACCACTATCAGGAAACATATATAATTTTTCAATCAAACAAGTTCACCAATATGATAAAGAACAAAACAAACAAAAATTTTATATGTCAGATTTTGAATTCAAACCTATTCATAAATTTTTCAAAATCACAATCTCTTCAATAAAATATTTGAAAAATTCGAATTCAGATATTATTTCTTTACATGTTTATAACAACACACCTTACCAAGTAACATTACCTTTAGGACTTTTAGGATATTATGAAACTAACGCTACAATATCACCAATACACGAAAAAGCCTATCGCGTAAATAATATACTCCAATTACTAGATATTTGCCAATCTACAATTCTTAATGAAGAATTATCTATAAATAATATAATAAGTAACGAAAACAGAAATACGGATTATTTCACAAAAACTCCATATTTCAAACCTACATTCAACATAAGTAACTACACAGAGGACCAACAAAAATTTTTAACAATGTTTAATTTCCAACATTCACAAATAACACAAGACGAATTCGAAAAATTAGCCAAACAGCTAATTAAATATTCATCAGTCTATGCAACATCAAAATTCGATGTTGGCAAAATCAGTTCATCACTACATCTCCCATTAAAACCAGACGCAGTTTTCAAAAAACAGAGAGCAAGTAAAGTACCAATTCACTTACATGATAAAGTAAACAGATTACTCGATATTTTAGAACAATACAACATTATATCACCAGTTAATAAAGAAGAACAACCAAAAGGCAACACATTCATCAACCCCGTTATCATTCTATCTAAAGGAGAATCATTAAAAATCGTTCTCGACGCTAGATACCTCAATTCACTCATAGATGAATCAAAATGTAATTGGTCCATTGAACCAATACAAGTTATTTTAACAAAAATAAACGGCAAATACTTTACAACCGCCGATATGAATAGTGCATACAATCAAATGCCACTAGATGAACAATCACGACGTTTAACACAATTTGTTATCGGAAACCAACAATATGAATTTAACCGCTTATTCTATGGAATATCCATAGGACCAGCAGCATTTTCAGCTTTTATGAGCAAAATTTTTAGACCACTAATACTCAAGAAAAACGCAATCACCTATCTAGACGATGTTTTTATGCAATCACAAACAAAAGACGAAATGTTCAAAGTTTTAGAAAAATATCATCAAATACTTCAGAACGAAAATCTGAAGGCCGCCCCCGATAAATCACACTTCTTTTTGACAAGAGTTAAATTCTTAGGACATAACATAGAAAGAAAAACAATAACTCCACTGAAATCACGCATTGACGCTATTCAAAAACTTCAACCACCAACAAATAAAAAGAAAATCCAAGAATTCCTTGGAATGTTAAACTTTTTAAGTAAATATGTTTATAAAATGCAATTATATCTACGACCATTTTACAACATCCTTAGACAACAAAATAATTTTGAATGGAATACAGAACATCAAACACGATTTGAAGAAATAAAGAAACTTTTAACTGAACAAATTTCAAACACAATTCCAGACCCTGATCAACCATTTTATGCAATGTGCGATGCTTCGAACTTTGGCATCGGCGCAGCACTATTACAATCACATAATGGTACAAATAAAATGAACCTCATATCAGCAAATTCTCGATTATTCACTCAAGCAGAGCTACGACTCTCAACTCTAATGAGAGAATGTACAGCCATAATATATACATTGACAGAATATGAATTTCTGATACTTGGATCAAAGCATCCAACAGTTTTATTCACAGACCACAAACCCATCATTTTTCTTTTCACACAGAAATCTAACCCAAACCACCGAGTTTACAGATTTCAACTAATTCTAATGAAATTTCCAAACTTACATATAGTTTGGACTGCAGGAAAAAATCTTGCATTACCAGACACCTTAAGTCGAAATACACCACCTGAATTACTTACACGAAAAACAACAGTTGAAATACCCAAAAATATAAAATTCTACCTTGCAGAAAACGAAACATCACCTCGATTAGAATGCAAATATGCAGTAAAAACTGATATTGAACAATCACAAATAAATAATTTACAACATTTCCCACTTTATTTAGATTGTCAAAATAATCATTATGAAGTTGATTTACTTGGAACATCAACCTTCAAACCAATCCCATATTCTCAATGGATAAAAAATAACACCCAACAAAAACGAACAAAACAACACCTACCTAAAAAAGACCATTTTCCACTAATTGAAAAAGAAGATTTAACTGATAAAATAAATTTATCAGGACCACAAACAAATGATTCAAAATACACAATAAATCAAGTTTTTGACCTCCATGACCCACTTGATACAATACCCTTATCTAAATTAGAAATCGAAAACATTTTTCTCCCCCCAACAGAAACAATTACAATTTCAACACTGAAACAATATCAAAACCTTGACCCAGTAATTAGACAACTGAAATCATGGCACAAATATAAAACTAAACCTATCAAAGCAGATTCAACCATTCTAGGAAACAAAACACTCCTCCGATACTTTCGCAAATTTAACAACACAACAATTAACGAAAACACAGACCTTTTAGAGTATAACATGAATGAATCTACAGTTCCATGTCTCCCTATAAGTATGATTCTTATAGCTTTTAATATTTCACATACACAAAATATTAAAGGACACTCTGGATCAGAAAAAACATATTCAAATTTTATACAAAATTTTTACTTCCCAAATGCACCAATCTGGATAAAAGTACTATGCAATGACTGTATAGTATGTCAACTAAATAAACCTTACCCAAATCAAAAACAAATAGCACAAAAACAAGATTTTAAAGGACAAAGTTTGTACTTTAATCATCGTATCTCATTTGATACTAAAGGACCAATTTCACCCTCATCAGAAGGAAACTCCTACATTATGGTAATTGTTGACGCATTTACACATTATGTAGCACTTAACCCAGTACCACATTGTAATGCTTATTACGCATATACAACACTTTATGAACACTGGATAGCAAAATTTGGACTACCAGAAATTTTAGTCACAGACAATGGTACAGAATTCATAAATAATGAAATAATAACACTATGTCATTTATACAACATTAAACACAAACCACGTACATCTCATGCACCTTGGACAAACGGCTTAGTCGAAGGTATGAACCGTTCACTACAAGAATATCTTAGATGTATCATCAACGGAAATGATACAAAATATACCGAATGGTCAGCAGATGTAAAATTATTTCCCTTAGCATATAATTCACAAATTACGACAACTTTAGGAATGTCACCATACGAAATGGTTTTTAACCAAAAGCCACGCAAACCAATAATGTTTACAGCAAATTCCCATAAAAACGCACAAGGTTATTGTCAACCAAATAAAGACTCAATTTGTTATAACCTCCCATTACATACGCACGATGAAGATCATTTTCATCACCCAAAAATTCTTAAACTAGCCTCCGGTACACACACCGAATGGATTTTAAATAGAGATAAGAAACACAATGAAATTTACCAAAAAATAACGAAAAAGTTATTACAAAGACAAAACATAAATGAACAAATCAATTCACGTTTTACACCAGCTTCCGATTTAAAAATTGGAACATTTGTTTTAATACCTAATTTTAATACTCAAAAAGGAATTTCTAAAAAATTACAACCCCTCCGAAAAGGACCCTACCAAATAATTGCAAAACCCACTGATGTCACATATAAAATTACCGACTCAAACAAAAAAGAAATCGTTCAGCACCGAAACAACCTATTACCTTATTACCCAAAAGAATACGCACTCCGCGAATTAACTCAATTATATTCTTTCACAGGATTAAAAATCATTCAAAATGAACCACATCTGAAAAACACAGAACAAAATGATAACCCCACCGAAAATCAAAACACGAAACCAACCGCTACCAAAAACAATACGCAAAACCATAAAGAATATCCAAAACAAAGAAAAAATAGAAAAATGACAGAACAAATAATACCCCAAGAAGAAATAGACAAATCAGAACATAGAAAAACATCAAGACTCCGAAATCAACCACGTAAAAACTACAAAATGTTCATCCCTCAATCTAAAATAATAAAGAAAGTAGAATTTAAAAAGTAATTTTAAGATTTTATACTTCACAATCTTGAAACCTCCGTAAAATTTTTCATTTCATTTTTTCAAAATAACATGCTCACAAGTACGCAATAATTCTAGTTCAAAATAGACCAATAGGATTCATCCAATCCGCCACTTTCTCTAACTCAAACTAAGATCAATTAGACGAATAATCTAGAACTCCAGGCACATCTCTAACTATAACTTTACAACCTCCAGGTCAAAAATAAGCAAACCACTCCAACTTGACAACTAAAATAAATATCACCATAATACCGTACCCCTCCCTTATCTAATAACCCAAAGATCAACAATATTTCCCCAACTCAGACCACGAATACCCCCAAAACAAATTTGATAACTTAGCCTAAAGTAACAAAATGAAGATTTTAATTAGCCTAAAGTATAAAAATCTCACCATACCCCGGATCATTTGACAAACAAAAATAAAGAAAAAGACGACCTCCCAGTCACCATAAAAATTGCCCCCAACAAATTTTTACAAAACTCAACCCACTTGTCAAAAAACTAATAAATAATTCGACCACACTAGAAAATCGCCTCAAACAGCAAAAAATATTCGACCAAGAGATCATTTCTTAAATGCTTTTCTCTCAAACAGTTGCTCAAATACTTATAAATTTTAAACATTTTTTTTCAATACTTGAAGCCTTTATAATTTTTCTTTTTGATATACTTGAATATTTTCTAATAATCCTAATCATTTTTTGTAACATTTTTTTAATTTTCTACACTATACTCGAACTATTCCTCCAACTTTCCAAAACCCTTGAATATATCCACAGGTACGATTTTCACAACTTGTCTAAATGATACGAACAATTTTCAGTAGAACTGATATTTTTTTATTGTTTGTAATTTTCATAACATTTTTATCATCCCTCATTTTGACCATATGTAAATGTATAAAGAAAGCAATCATCACATTTGCCCTAGCAACAATTTTTCTAATTATTTTTTTGGAAGAATATTATAATAAACATAAACCTTCCCACTAAAGTAACAATTCAAAAATCCATCAAAAATTGCTACCCAACAGTCACAGAATCAGTCTTCACCGACATCATCCCAAGATAATCCAACACCACCTTCAACTACTCAAAATCCTCAAACATCTACACGAATTTCTTTTCAAGACAATCCATACACTTTTGAAGAACGGCACGCTCGTTTATCTGAACCACTAGAACCAGTTCAACGACAAGCATCCCTAAGTGAACCAACATACAATCTTTACCCAACACTACCACAAGAACTAAGTAGAATACGAAACCTTAGTCAAAACCAAAACACAACAGAAATAAATAGACAAATTATACATCCTCGACGAAATAGAAATTTTCAAACTCCCCGAGTTCATTTTGATATACCTCAATCCCCATCACAAACCACTCCAGAAAACACCACTGGCATCACACCAGAAACTCCTACACTTTTTTCACAACGAAGCACTTCAAGTCTACCCTCAGACTACTTAGGTTCAACACCAACATCTGAACAAATACGTGAAAATCCTTTTAACCCCCCAAACCAAACATCACGATTTCCATATTGGACTACACATTCATTTACACAAGGTGAACCAAATTTAGTCAATGACCCCATAGATATTTCTACGGATACAACAACATCCTCATCACTACCAGAAACATTATCACTACCATCAACACCATCAATAAGCCAATTTTCACCACCACCCTTTAACTTAAATTTTCCAAATAATCTCGACGCCAGATATCGAGAACAATCATCAATAAATATTCCTTTAAGACTAGATTGGAATACATTCACAGCACCTCCACCATTATTTGGACAACATCAAGAAAGTAACCGCCTTCATAACTGGGCACTTAATAGATTACAATATCGCCAAGATATTCACAACGATATCCGTGATCACAATATTCAAATACTCCAACAAAACAGTTTACAATTAAAGTTTGAAATCACAGTTAAGTTAAATAACATTACCCAACATCCCTACCCATTAAATCCACCTAACATAACAGCTCAATCACTACCACCACCGTTTATAACTACTGAAGTAATATATAAATACGACAGATATACCAAAAACACAATTGGCTACATTACATTTTATAACCCATACTCAGGATTATCATACACATGTATATTCTAAAATTATTAATTTTTCTCCAACTCCTTTTTCTAGTAACCTCAAATCAAAACATAAACCCTTCCCCTCGTACAGGACCACAAGATTTATTAGTAACACATTACGATTGCGAAGAAAATGAACAAAAAACACTACACAAATATGCAATAAATCAAGTATCACAATGTGAAACAGAACCACAAGCTATAGAAACCACAGATATAATAGCAACACTCTATTCAAAAGCCCGAGCAACAACAGTTACAGGTTATAAATTCACAGCGACATTTTCCGAAAAGAAAGTACATTGTTCACAAGTCTCGAACGGAAACAAAAACCGACTTGACCATGAATCATTCTATCAAAGTAATATAGAACGCCTTTTACATCTCAACCCCGACGATTGTAAAAATGAATTACTTAGACTAAACATCACACAAAATAAAAACTCCCAAAGAAAATTAGTTAATTTTCAAGTTTTTTCAGACTCTGTACACCAATCACAACTTGAAAGACACCAAGGACATATAAAACTAGACGAAAAATACCCGTATAACGGCGCACACGGACGATTAACCTATGACCTACATGATAAACATTGGATACCACACATTGGTATAAATAACCCATCAAACTGCAAAGCAGACACGAAAAATAAAGGATACCAAGAAATAATGTTTTTCGATTGGAAAATACAACTCGAAAAAATACAACTCACACGAGATTTATCTGATAATACAATGATCTATCAAGGAATCCGACTACCTTGTAAAAATGATCAAGGATATTGCGACCCTACAACAAGAACACAAGCAACAATTGTTTGGTTCCCCGAAGATACATGTACAACATTTCAAGTAGCAAAAATACACGCTCGTATGATAAAATTTCACGAAAAATATTTCATACAATCAATTCCTTATGAACAAGTCCATCCATCACGCAAACTAAGTTCCGATTTTAGAAACATAGACAATATAGAAAATAAATTGACACGTTTTCAAATATATCAAGAAACAGAACTTGCATGTAAATACAGGAATCCACTTCACAGAACACAATACTCTGAAATATTAGTTGAATACGAAAAAGGATTCGACATGACCACTGGAAAAGTAAAAATCGACCCATATGCCACAGGTCATCCTCTAAACGAAGGAACATCCTATATACCAGTTAATTTTGAAAAAAGTAACGGACAACCTGGTGGACATCTAAAACCTTATGACACCAGAAGCACACGCTTACAAGAATTATCACTAATAAATACTACATATTTCGGTAATATCCACTATGATATTCATTTGGATATGAAACTAGACTATACAATTAGCCGCATTTTTCAAGAAATGTCACTCTCCGAATTAGAAACACTACACCAACTATGCGAATTAGAACGAACACAAATATTACAATCACTTGCACTAGCAGTATTAAAAATACCCTATGCAGGATACTTATTATCAGGAAATAGATCAAATTTTTTAGACTACGAAGGAAACATCTTATGGTTTTATACTTGTACCAAAAAAGTATCACCACTATACGTTTTTGAAGATAAACGATGTTATAAAAGAATCCCTATCTTTTATAAGAATAAAGTACATTTCGTGGATACACTTTCACGAAGAACCTATTTCTGGGATACCGCAGTCCCATGTGGATCAGAAAATAGCCACAATGTAGTACAACTAAACCCTGATGAAAATAAATATTATCTTCTCACTCCATATCCCACATTAATGCAATCACTCAAAAAATTTTCACCAGAAAGCATTCGCGCTATCGCTCGAAACCCAAATATAGACTTACAATCAATAGGAATCTATTCAAAATCAGATATTCAACATCACATTAGAACACAACAATTCCAAGAATTATTAACACAAATGGACACTATACAAAGACAATCAATAGACCAAAATTTACGCAAACTTGCAGAAACCGCAGGTTTTGCCGATATCTACACCCAAGACTATAGCGGATATTTTAAAGACATTAAAGATTATATATATCTAAACGGCGAAAAATACCGTCCCCAAGATATATCACCAATTAACATTTTTAGCTTTGTTACACTCAAAAATGAGATCCTAGATTTTCTAGGATGGCCCTACTACATCTTAGAAAAATTGACTATTTTATACGCAATGTTTAACTTTATTGGATTTCTTTTCTCACTCTTAAAAGGAATCTACAACACATGTGCTATACACACACAAGTAAACAGACAAGCAAGCGTAGCACGCATACTCTTTGCAGGATTTTTTGGAATTTTTTCCACATCTATAAACAAAATTCTTTTAGACGCACAAATAAAAGAATATAACACAAAAATAACAACACGACAAAATACATACGACGAAGAACATAACAATGTCGACACACAGCCAACGGCACCACAACTACCACCCCTACCAAATAATCATCCACTATCCCTAGTCCCACGAAATTTTCGAAATTTAGCAATCACACATAATCCAAATTTTCGACTCAATACATCGCAAAGTCCCGTCCAACATATAATGACACATCAATCACAAGATGATAATACTTATGAACAAATTATTGAACAGCCCCATACCACCGCTTTTCAATCTCAAAATAATAATTTTTTTAGCCCACGATGAGCCGCCAACTTGGATCACTACACCGATCAAATTCCCATCCAACCAATCTTACCTCTTCAATCCCAATCATACCACTTTTTGCTTTTCCGCCACCCGATTTTCCATCTAGCAATGTAACATCAGGCATGAATTCCGACACTAACTCACATATTTCAGTTTTATACTCCATCTCACAGCTAAATAACCCGAATATTGAAACCCCCGATGAATTTGCCGACTCAGAACCATCCCCATCCAATAATTTTCATAACCCTTCTAATTTTTCTCAACCTCCTTTTCAACCCATATTGTCAAATAACCCTGACCCAATCACTCCGACACCCTCTTATGCTTCCCAAGTTACCCCAACCTACTCCTCATACCAATCTGACCAATCATCTCATTCTCCAGACACCCCCCGAATCTCCCCAGAGCTAGATAATTTTATTACCCTCCAACAGCAACCCTACCACCTTAACACCCCGACCATAAACCAAATCTCCTCCACTACAAATTCATCCAATCCCCCTACACCCTCTTCAAATTATACTGAATCATTAACACCATCATCCACATCCACTATATCTTCACTAAACACTAATAGAGCTTACCGCACTTTTAAAAGAAAATTCCCCAACCATCCTTTCCCAGCAAAACCAGGAACAGCCCGTGAATACATCAACCACCCCCAGCATACTAACACTAAAGAATTTTTAGCTATCACTTTACCCTCATTTCCACAATACACCTTAAACACCCCTCACGACGCTAACGAAACACGCAACTTTGTAGATGAATACGTTTTAATGCCCACTCTCTCTTGGACCTCATACTATCATTTCACTAACCCTCTTTGCTTACCTTTATCCAGCACTGCCATCGATATAGACCGAAACAAAGACATGCTATATCGACTAACTACACCACTAACCGCTAGACAATTTACTTACGTTGGATATAAAAAATCACTAAAAATACACACTGCACCTAGAGCTAATGAATATACACTAGAATACTACGATCACAACATCATTAGAGCTAACCAAGATCAATTCTTAGACGACGATCGCTTCGCTAATCCACAAATCACCGAGAAATTTTTCATCAAGACACCATATATATTTACACTAAACATCTTCGACCGCAAGTTTGATCACATTATTTCAGAAGCACTAACAGACACACAAGCATACGAAAGTTTTAAAGAACGCTTCCAAATATTTTCACTAACCTTTCATTTCCTTGCACCACACGAAAGAGATTTACACTGCTCACACGATATTATGTTGCGCACTAAACAAACACATACATACAGTTACTATCGTTTCATCCAAAATCACTTTGACCTCCACACACCCTCTAGACAACCACACCATCGTTTCCAATTCATCAATTCAAAATACACTTCACCATATTTCCTAAATTTCACATATTGTATTAAAGACACTAACCTCCATGGTATTCTTCGTAATTATGACCCCATAACCCAAATGTACATTTTCTGCCCCATCACCAAGACCTTCAACGCCGAAGAATCCCGACCCTTCCTTATCCCGCACGAATTCCTACAACCTATAGAAATCCCAATTTTAGAATTCATCCACAACACTAAATTTAACCACAAATTATATAACTTAATCCAAAACACACCTTATGAGTTTGCAGTAGGCACTGAAGAACTAACCACTATTAAGGCACTTCAATTGCTTTGGCCACTGCTTCAAACTAAAAATATCATCCGCATCTTAGCTAAACTACTAACAACTTCAGAACTAATTCACGACATCTTCCCCCACGGTTTTTTCCCCGACGACTAACAGGTAAGTATGAATTAAATGAATATTACTAATTAATTACAGTATTAAAAACTCACCATTCTTTATTCATGTTTTCTTTAGATTTTTAGCCTTCATCCTAGATCATCTGAAAAATTCACAAAAGAAAAATAAAAAATAGCAAACTTCTTCAAAACTGTTTAAGACCCTATTAAACTTTTGCACCAACAATTAAATAAATATAATACCAATGCAGTAAATTAATTTATAAAATTTCCCCCCAAAAAGCAGTAAATCTACATATGATGAAAATTTGTATCTTAAAATTCCCCCATAACTAGCAGTAAATTTCCAAATTCTATGCAGTAAATTAATAAAATGCAATTGCAGTACTAACCTTTTGATATTTTCATTCATTCGCACAGAAATTCTATCCACACTCGCACAGCTCGCCCACGAAGAATTGTTTAAAATAATGAATTTCAGTTTCAAGTTTTCACACTCAACAACTCTAACATACAATAACATGTTTCAAACTTTCCTTTAACCCGGTTGGAAAGGAATCATATACTAAACAAAACTAACCAACGCAGCTTACTAAATACCACAAATCATAGAATAACAGCATGACTTAGAAAAGGAAACCAACGGTACCCAAACCGGATTAACCCAGTTTAAAACTGGATAATTTATTCTTTTGAAGACTATTACAAAGTCTTAGAAAGAAATAATAAAACACAAAAAAGTCGAAAGACAAACCCATACCACAAACAATTTGCTTTTTGGAAAAAGTACATAACCAACAAGACATAAGTAAAACCACAACAAACCCAACATAAAACGTTGTCACATAACAGGACCCCTCACAAACACCGCATGAAATCATACTCCCACTCCTGGCCTAACCCACCAGGAAAGGACGTCCTGAGCATGCTCTATAGCCGGCCTAACCCACCGCGCTACATCCACGCTTTGTGACCGCACCTTTATTTTTAATAAGAGCTACTCAAGGGTGAGTAACTCTTCAAAATAACCGAACTAAAACAAAAAGCTTTTGTGAAAACAACTAACTAAAATCATTATTAAAAAATATTAAACTAATAAGAGTTTTATAAAGTGTAAAATCACATGATGCAATATATAGATCAGAATACAACATCAAGGACGAACATCAAAAGACAAGACGACCTCACTACACTCGAGAGAGAATGACCAACTACAATCGATATGCCGCTCACAATCACAACTCAAAGGATTTAGAGTACGACTTGACCTCGCAGAAAAGGACTTCATTGAACTAGACCAATGACCACCTCGATGTTCAAGTATACGTACAGATCCGAGTAACCAGGCATCCCCTCCACGCACAATCTCCACGCCATTCCCAAACTAGATCATACACAAAAGAAGTTCTCCACGCAGAACAGAAAAACCTGACATAGCCAACCATTCTGGAATCAGAATTGACTTTGTTGCAGAGACTCAGTCGTTGTCACAAGAAGAAGCGAAAGAAATATGATGTTCGCCAAATACCAACGTCCATCATCCATCCTTGAATTACAGAAGAACTGTTCTAAAAAACTCTGTAAAACCCGGATGGGTGGAACCTGATCTAAACTATATTTTATGATTGGATAAATTAAATGTTTTACCAATGTAAAGTATTTAATATTAACCAATCATGATCCATCTAACTAACAACCCACTTATTTGTAAGTGCTGAAGTTACTTGTAATTTCAGCACCAGAGAGATTTGAATTTAACTTAGAAATTAGTTGGACTCTCCCGAGCACTTCAGCAGCCGCAATAAACCAGTATACCCTAGATCTATTGAGCCTAGCAGAGACTAGTTAAACAACCTGAGACTAGATAGTATAAGAGTAAGATTAGGATCGGTATTAGACTAAGAAGTTGCACGAATCTATCCGGCCGAAAATAAGATAGCGTGACGAGCAGACGGTGTACCCTATCCGAAATTACTCTATGAGTTACACTTCGGTCATAACTCACAGTGCACTGAATTGGTGCGCAAAATATTTGACTTTCTTCATTGTTCTATTTTAATTTTTTTATAACATTTTCTATTAATCAAATCTGCATTGGTTCATCTTAATTCATGAGTGAAAGTTTGTTAGAAAATAGAATGAACTAGAGCTGCAGAATTATCACAAATTAGCTGCAATTTGAGATATGCCATGTTTATATTTTTGGTTCACACAACTTTCATATTTTTGTACTTTTTATCAAAAAAGAACAATTTTTGCGTGGTTTTTTTTCACTGAAGCATCTATCATTGACGCATTGCAAAAATTAAGTTTTCGTTTTGACAAATAATCTAGCTTATATGTAATCTCACTTGCTAGAGCAAGTTTCGATGTATCAGGATCTAGACTTTTTTCCTGCAAGCAACTTTTCTTATTGATTCTAAGCATCTTTCAGACCCCTTTCTACTTGGTCTGGAGGTAAAACATTTTCCTCTGATCATTCGAGTCCCGGCCGGACCTTGTTTTGGAAACTGATTATCTTTTCCGCGAAAAATTGATTAGTCGAACTTTAGCTTGTCTGCTTATGTTTTTTTTTCGCCTGAGTTGACGCACGCTGATTTTTTTGAGCAATGAGCTTTTTTAATGTAATCTCAAGTATCTTGAACTACTTCTTTCTGTAGTTACTAAATAAACAATGCCCGACTGCAATATGTCTTTTTTTGTTTAAGTCTATATGATTTCACAACTTTTCGGTCTATGTGATTTCGGCTCATGTTTTGTGTTTGCAGTAACTTTGTTTCGGTTGGTTGGTGGAAATGACTTTCATTTTCTTTTTTTAAATTAAAATAATTATGTTGTGGGATGAAAATTTTAAACTCAAAGAACTTGAACTTCTATTCTTTTGGCAATTTTTTTCTTTGGCTTCGTTTGCTTCCAGATCAATGGCCTTCTAACAGAGTATTGTCAGAAATCGATGTGGGAGTTCAAAAAACTAGAGAAAGTGATGTTGAGAAATGGCATTTAGTAAAACACATGGCATAAATTTTGCAAAGTTTCCTGCAAAATTTGCAAAATTTTTGCAAAAATAATCGAATTCAGTTCAAAAAATAATGGGCTATAATCGATTAAAATGTATTATAAAAGAAAAGAAAATGAGAATTTTTTTTTCGAAAAGTAATCGATTATAATTAGCCTAATTGTTGTGATAAACTTATTAAATAGTTTCAGAGACACAGAATGGATAATTCCCAAATGAACACAGCAGGGAACACTGAGGAACCAGAGACTTTTAGTATTCAAGAAGAAAACAACGCAATCCCTCAGCTCAGATATCAAGACCAAACACCTATTGCGAAATCAACTTCAAAAAGAAGCTGTGCCGTACTAAGTCCTCCTGACTTGGCATCCATATCCGAATCAAATGCCAACATCAATGAAATCATAGAGTCGAGTATCGAAAAAGTCTTTGAGAAGCAAATCCCTCGAATCATTGAGAAACTGGAAACTACATGAAGCGCAATTTTTAAGTCTTTAATAGGCCAGGGTCTGCAAGATGTCAAAGAAACGGTTCTAAGGGAGGCACAACAAACAATAGAGCAAGAGGTCAGAAAGTGCAGACTAAAAGCAGCTTCAGAAGACGAGCTTCTTGAGGGATACAACAGAAGAGATAATGTGAGGATCATTGGAAATCAGGAAGAACGAGGTACAAATGAAAACGGGAGAAGAATATTCGAAGACTATTTCCAAAGCATTGACAAAGTATTGAGCGTCGCCAAAGAAGCTGGCGCTGAGATTGAGAAGAGCGATATTTCTATTGCTCACAGATTACCTGGAAGAAATGCAAACTCCCGGCCAATGATAGTGCGCTTCTCCAGACGGATTGCCAAGGTGGAACTGCTGCGCAAGAAGAAAAACCTGAACCAGTCGCAGACTATGCACTCCGTGAAAATATTCGAAGATCTAACGGCACCGCGATTGAAGTTTTTCAATTTAATGAAACAAGTCTCAAGGATTGAATCAGCCTGGACGCGAGAGGGGAACATCTACTACAAGTTTAAAGAAAACCAAAACATTCAGTGTATCCGAGGACTTTTTGAAGGAACGCAACAGCTTCAATACAAAATAGAAAAGCTTGAGAGTTGTTTTGTAAAACAATAGCAACCAGAATCAAAACCAGTAACATCTACCTCATTCTCTAAAGTTGCTAAAATTTTTCATATGAATGTGAGATCCCTTAATAAACATCACGATGAGTTGGAAGCACTAATAAATAGCCTTGAGTCACCACCGGACGTATTAGTGCATTAGTGAAACTTGGTTACAGGATGATAATAGTGTCAACTGCTTCAAACTTAGTGGTTATAAAACTATAATTAATAAATCGAGGAAAGGAATAGGAGGCGGGGTAATGATGCAATTGAAAGATAATGTAACTATTATAGAAGAATTTAACTCAGAGTTGGCGGAAAGTATTTCAGTTTTAGTTAAATTAAACAATGAAATTTTCCAAATAATGCTTGTCTACAATCCCCCAATGATAATAAGTTTACTTTTGTAGACGAATTCGATAAGCACCTGGAAGCTATAAGCAACAAAAATTATCGCGCGGTAATATGTGGTGATTTTAATAGAAACATCCTTAAGTCGAACAATCTATCTTCTAAATACATTGATGCTGTCGAAAATAATGGTTTCAATCAACTGATAAAGCAACCAACCAGAGTTGGTTACAAAAGTGAAACTCTTCTAGATCACATGATAGTTAAAGATGTTAATGTAAAAGCAGCCTATGCTCTTGAAAATCAACCATTTTCTGACCACTTTCCGATTATTTTAGAATTAAACACCCAAATATCAAAGAGAATTTGTCCAAAAATTTATCGTGATACAACTTTCTTAAAATCAAAAATACAGATAGAAAATCTTAATCAAACACTTATGAACAAATTACACTATAATGACACTTTAGACCCATCAAAAGGCATTGATGATTTATTTGTGGAATTTCAGTCCACGTTTAGCAGTGTATTAGACAAATACGCACCACTGAAAACCACAAAGACACAAGAGCGGAAATCTAGATCTTTTTCGCTGTCGAATCGTATTAAAAACCTAATCGCAAAACGAAACAGGCTTCATAGAACATGGTGTAACAATAAATCTGAAGTTGGTGCCAGGTTGCGTTTTGAAATTGTCCGGAAGAAATGTGAAATTGAGATTAAGAAATATAGTCGAACTTTAGCTTGTCTGCTTATGTTTTTTTTTCGCCTGTGTTGACGCACGCTGATTTTTTTGAGCAATGAGCTTTTTTAATATTGCTATGATAAGTTTAGTAAGTGTGTTGGTGACTCAAGACAGATATATAAACTTTTAAATAATTTAAGGGGAATTACAAATACATCAAAAAAAATTGTTTCGATCAATTCCATTAGCGGAAATTGTATCACCGATGAATCGGCAATTGCAAATGAATTTAATGCTCATTTCTCTTCGATTGGCATAAATCTGGCGAAAAACATACCAAACTAGGGAATCACACAATCATTTGATACACCTAACTTTTGCATGTTCAATTTCCCTGTTACGGAGAGTGAAGTTCAAATTATCATTTCTAACCTACAAAATAAAGCTTCATCTGGCGTGGATGGAATCAGTAATCTTGTTTTGATAGCAAGCTCATTTGCGATTGTACCCATATTAAGGCAACTCATTGAAGTTTCTTTTAAATCTGGCCATTTTCCTATCTGTCTAGCTAGGGCTGTTGTCTATCCATTATATAAGGAAGGTTCTAAACTTGATATTACAAATTACAGACCAATATCCCATCTTGTCACCTGGAGCAAGGTTTTTGAGCGAGTAATGGACAACAGAGTATACAATTACTTGGAAACGAATTCGTTAATATACATTAAACAATTTGGTTTTCGCAAAAATCACAGCACAGTCGTTGCAATTGCGGAAGTAACAGAAAAACTTCGTTTAGATATGAGCAGGTCGCAAAGCAAAAATATACTGTTTTTCTTGATTTAAAAAAAGCTTTTGATACACTGGATCATCAGATACTATTTCAAAAGTTGCAAATGTATGGGATAAATAGAAAAGATTTAAGTTGGTTCATAAGCTATCTGAAACATCGAAAACAAGTAGTAGAAATAGGTACAACAAAGTCATCGTGGATGGACTTAAAGTGCGGCGTCCCTCAAGGGTCAATACTAGGACCACTTTTGTTTCTGATATATATTAATGACCTTCCCCAAGTCTGCCAATATAGTGAAGTTTTCCTGTTTGCCGATGATACTAACATAACTGCTTTAAATTGCTCTGTTGAAAATTTCAACAAAGACTTAGAAGCTGTAGGCAAGTGGTTAATATTAAATAAATTATCCCTGAATATAGATAAAACTGTTCAAGTCTACGTTTCTTCAAATAGTGCTTCCAACCAAAACATTTATTTAAATAAATTACCTTTAAAAAATGCTTCATCTTGCAAATATCTTGGAATTATTTTGGATGCTAAATTATCTTTCAATACTCATATTGATTTAGTTCGAACTAAGCTTAGAAAACAATGTGGAATCATTTCAAAAATGCGTCATTATGTTCCCAGAGGTACCATACTAAAATACTATGCCTCTAATATTAAACCAATTGTACAATACGGCGTTTTAGTGTACGGCTGTACCAGCTATACAAATCTTTTGCTTCTTTTGATGAAACAAAAAAAAATTATTCGCCTAATTTACTTCAAAAGAAATTTTGAAACAATACGGGATGTATTTTTTGATCAAGGAATCTTAACTATCCACGAATTACATGTGTATGAACTTCTAAAATTTGTTTTGAGATCTGTCTCCGGAATTCATTCTGAAGAATTTCTAAATGAACTTTTTAAATTTGAAATACCAACCTATAGGACTAGGAGGGTTATTTCAGAGTTGATGAAAATTCCTAATTTAAAAACCAAAATGCAGAGAATGTCGATAAGTTACAGGGGAACGAAATTTTACAATTTACTTAAACAGAACTTTTTAATGCCCAATGAATTCACTATTTTTTCACAGGCAAATATTCAAAACGTGGCTCACCGAATTAGAGATCTGTTCATTCTAAGCAACGAAGAACTCATCAAATTTATCTTTCGCCAGAATTAAATTGAGTTGTTCCTAAAAGATATATATATATATATATATATATATATATATATATATATTTTTTTTGCATATGTTGGATAGATGGAAAATAGATTTAATAATAGGAATTAAAATACCATGGCTGCTCCACGGACCCGAGATTTTTTGACGTAATCCCCGGAAAACCTAGTACGACGGACTCTTTGTGAGTTTAGATTACTGAATAAAAGTCTCGGAAAAGTGGAGCATCCATTAAAAATTAAAAAAAAAAAAAACATAAATTTTTTCCAAAATGGGCCGAAATGGCCCGCTTGAGGGAGAACCTATGCCCAATTTTTCGTTTTTCGTAAAAATCACTTAGAAATTTCATATTCATGCCCAAGGCTTACAATGAAAGGAAAAAATTTGTATTTTTTTTTCTTAGGTAAATATTATAATCAATTCATTAACATTTGCAACTGTTTTAAATAAACTAAGTTATGTTGTGTGTTACTTAAAACGGAGATAAATCATGCCATTTCTGAGTAGGCCTTTAGACCCTCTAATGTATGATTTTTATATTTCACCTTTTTTGTTCGTTTTATTTTTGCAAATATGTTGAATTTATGCACTAGATTTCATAATAATTTGAAACCCAACTAACTACATCATTCATGTTTCTAATATTTTTTTTTGGGGGGCAGCATTTAGTATCCCTTATGGGATCGTTAGCTGTCCTCTCTTTGATACTGATGTATTTATGCGCAATATGATATGAATTTTCTAGTAACATTGAGAAATTAATTCTTTCTTTCTTTCTTTATTATAATTGCAATATAATCGATTTCGTGGTCTAGTTTTAAAGCTCGTCTAGTGCTAATGGCTGTGTTTCTCGTTTCTGCTTTGGAAATTGAGTTTTTTTAGACTTTTAGAAATTTTTTCTCAGTGTTTTTGTTTTCCATCTCGCTTTCTATTGACAATTTGTATGCGACGTTTTTTTTGTATCGAAACTGATACGATGCTCCACTTTGCCTCTTTATAAGCTATACTAAATGCGAGCTTATTTAGTTTTGGGAAAAACTTGTCTGATTACAGTAAGGATTTCACGGTTAAAAATTTGAAATTTTTTGAGGCAGACCAAGCTTCTCAATTTTATATACTTTTATCATG
Source organism: Symsagittifera roscoffensis (assembly GCF_963678635.1). Classification (NCBI taxonomy): domain Eukaryota; kingdom Metazoa; phylum Xenacoelomorpha; order Acoela; family Convolutidae; genus Symsagittifera; species Symsagittifera roscoffensis. Next base: position 54,882,523 of record NC_087067.1, on the reverse strand, counting down.
CTATCTAAAAATGCTAATCGCGTATTTTCCTATATGAAAATTGTACGTAAACCTTTTTCCCAGAAAACTTCAAAGAGATTTTATATGACTATTATTATCGATTTTGGACATCAACCCGAGCCACGTGAACCCTTTCCCCATTGTCTTTAGACTTTGTTTTTGATGCGCAAAATAAAAGTGAAAGCTTCGTTCTTGTTTAAAAATTCAGTTTTCCTTCTTTTTTCAAATTGAGATAGCTGTTTAAGAGACGATGACTGTAGTGAAGATTCTTATGACTATGTCGTGATGTTTTTTTTCAGGAAAAATTTTTTAAAAAATTTTCAGGTTCCAAATTGATTTTCCCGGTTTGATTCTTTTTAGTTCTCTTCATTACCTTTGTTGCAAAAGGAAACAAAAAGGAAGGCAACTCGACTATTGAAAAGCAAAAGAGTCAAAATCACGAAACACGTGATCGAATTCTTATTTCGAAAGTGGATTTAAAATTTCAGACTTCCCAGCTGAATGAAAAATTTACCCAGTTTTCTCTATTGCGTTAGTTTTATCAAAAAATGTCAATCAAAAATTATTCTTGAAAATCAAAGAGCTTTAAGTTCATTCATTTTTTTGAAAGTCAAAAGATAAAAAAATAAACCAAATCTGTTTTTTTCTGCATTCTTGCGGTTATCCATTCTATTCCAACTATCCTCTGGCTATGATTTTATCAAAAAATCCATATAAACACTAAATGTAGTTTTTTTAATACAAATAAAACGACTACCCACAGTTATTTGTGCAGCAACTGTGTTTGCTGGTATATAGGAGGCATATTTTAGTTTGACGATTGTGCATTTAACGGTGCTGTTAGTGATGTTTTTATAGCTCATGTCCAGAAACGTGAGCGAGTTCGGCTGCTCAGTGCACGACTGTCTCGGTTTCAACAAGTTCGTGGTGAGGTGCTTGTACGACAAGAAGCTCGAGGATGGTCACGTGGTGTTCAAAAACACCACATTTCTCCAGCTGTGTGCAAACGGATATCCCATCTCATCCTGTGACCAGTGAGTAAGACCAGGGGGGGGGGGGGTGAGGGGGGAGGAGTGAGGAGGGGTTTGAAGGAGGGCTTGTTTACAGTTCAAAGCGATGAGCATAAGAAATTTTTTTGGAACTTAGAATACAAAATCAATCCATAGCAGACTGCAATAAAACACACTTTGAAGTTGTTTTCCAGTTTTCCAATTATTAACTAGATTGTGCATTCCAGGGCAAAAAAGTGAATATTCCGACTGCCGTTTGAAGTCGATGAAAAAAGTATATATTTTTAAATTTATAGAATTCTCAGAAAAAAATGCAAAACATCAGATTTTTTTTCCAATTTTTTCTTCATTTTATACCCCACCCACTGTATGTAAACTACACAGCGATGTTCTTCTAGCCTGGTAATACATTACTTGGAGCAAGTTTTTTGCTTCTATTCAATTTGGAACGATTTAATTTGCCGCTTACGCTTTGAAAGCACAAAATATATCGCGCTTTAATTATCCCAAAACGGCCGGAATTTCAATTTTCGAACCCCCATGACTAAACAAAAACAATCACCATTAAAACGTTTTTTAAAATTCGAGCTCTGGACAAAAATTATTTTCAGATGGTACAGAAATCATTGTCAAAAATTTTAAATTCAAAAGTCGAATTTGGTCCGTTGAAAAAACCAACACTAGCAACAAAATTCCGTCATTCTCTTCGAGTTTAACCGCCGTATAGGTCAAAGACAGCTAGTTGGATAGCACCAAAACGCCGAATTTGGGAACTGGCCGGAAATTTAACATCCTCAATTGTGAACTGAGTTGACTGCTGCTTAATAATTAAATGTCTCAATTGCGCGTCATTGTTCCACCATTCGAAGAAAGTGAATCACGAGGCCAAACTGTGTATTTTGTGAATTGCAAAGACGCAACAAGCACGCTCTCCTTATTCTTTGTTTCTTCTTTCACTCTCTTTGATTGTTCCGACTAGGTTTTAGAGGTTTTAGTATGTTAAACGACTTGTCTCTGGATTCCAGAGACCTACAAACACCCAATTGCGCGCCTATCCAGTGCACAGTTGTGCCTCGTAATATGTGGAATCCCAAATTCAGTTTTACACGTTAATAATCAATTGTTTTGTTTTATAGTACCATATTCTTACTAAAATTGAGGGAAAAAAAACGATTTTAATCAATTAATAATCGATTATAATATGTTTGTTTTTCATCAAATTTGTATCAATTTTAATCGATTTTTATGCATTTATATTCCGATACAATTACAATCAATTGATATTGATAAAAAGTGATTATTTTTTATCTCAATTTCTAATTCATATGTTTCGCATAAAAATCCATTGTTATCAATTATAATCGATAATGATCCTTTTTGTTTGCCCATTCTGTCTTCGACCTTGCATCTGAGTTGCTTATATTTTATGCTTTTCGTAGACAAAGGTTTATGGGAAAAATGAAAAAATTTTATATCAGTTTTCAAATCAATTCAAGTTTGTAACATTTTATATTTTTTTGTTATATCTTCATTAGAGTTGTTTCATGATGTACATTTTAAGTTTTTTTAACCAATAAAATATCAGCATATTGCTTTAGTTTCATAACTTATTTGGAATATTCATTCTTAAGCTACTGAGGGCACCTTTAAACTAAAATGAATGAATATCTATAGAATTTTTGTTTCGTGGAAGAACGTTGTGTTCAGAGGAACCAAAAAGTGACAAGGCATCTCACTTTTAGAGATTTTGTTACTGACAGAAAAATAATACCCCAAACTCACAAGATCTAATTAAAATATACTTTTGGTGTGACACAGTGAAACATTGTGATCGATTTTAGTCGAATATAATTGATATAAAGACTTATTTGTGTGAACCATAATCAGTTATAATCGATTATAAGATGTTATACTCTCTTGGAAAAGTCACGAACTTAATCAATTTTAAATCGTTCAAACAACTAATTTTGTTAATTTTTGTCAATTACAATAGTCAAAAGTCAACATAAAAATCCGTCATAATAGCTTGTTTTGCCTTAACTTCGATGTGTTTGACTATTTCTGCTCAGAGACCTTTTTCTCCTGATAAATTTTGACTTATTAATGAAAACGTTGCCAAACTTTAAAACAGCTGTAAGCTAATGATAGCCTAAGCTCAATATCAGACAAGACTGTTCGTATCAGAGCGAAGCCCGGAGTCCTTTCACTCTTTTGTAAGCTCTATGGAGTGGTGTTTGGTTTTTAAAAAAAAATTATATAAAAAAATTATGTTAAAAATGAGGTGATTTTTTATTCAGAAAAAGGAAAGCATCAAATAGACCAAATATGGACGCCTCACATCGTTTAAGAAGGATTTTTAAGATTTATGTATTTATATCGTTAGTAGTATTTTATCGTGTCCCGGATCTTAAGGGATGGGAGGGAGTCGTCCTTCTTGAGGGGGTTCCTCATGTAAAGCAAAATCGGCGTTGAGGTCGACAAAGGGTGCCATTCAGTGACTTTGGCGGAACTGAAGAACTTTTCCGAGGTGAGTTATCTTCATTTTCAGCTCGTGGTACAAGTTTAGGGTAAGGTAATTCAAAGCATAACCTTCTTTAGGTCGCAAGGTCTACAGAAGCTTTGGCACTTTTGGCAGTGTGGTGATGCCCAATTTTCGCACTAAGTCGACTTGCTCGTATTCCATTGCACCGTCCTCCACTATTTCACGAGAGGGGGCAAGAGGGTAGTCAGCGAGAAGGTCATGAAGCTCTTCTGTTATAGTCAAACGCACTTCAACTATCTAACGGCTTAATGACAAAAGGCAGTGTTTCATTATCCCCCCGTACAAATTGTTTGGTCGAAAAATTGTCGAGGTGGTTTTTGTTTGCTTTGTAAAATCGGCGCGCGTAAACCGACGACTTGCCTTCTAGTGTCATTCGCTGCAAAAGGTCCAGATAGTTATGATACATTTAGAATTTCAGGTCGGGCTTACAAACTATTTTAAAGGCTTCCCCGGAAGGGTTAGTTGCCGTAAATCAACAGGTGCAATCCAGCTCGTACGTTTCATAGCAAACTTCACAAAAAGCTTCGAAAACGAAAGCAAGTAAAAGCACATCTGTAGTCAAGTACAAGTCGTGGTGATCACCAAGAAAACCACACTTCAATTCCGTGAAAACTTTCAGGGTATGAGTTTACTGGCTTCTTGTAACATTCACATTCCCTCCTGTTAGACTTCTTTTTCCAATTTGCTCGCGGGGGAAGTCGAGTTTCTCTGAACTTTTTGAAGGAAAAGTATGAGTAGGGATAATGCCCTTTCTGTTTCATCATACTGATTTTTTCAGGGGAGTGGCCTAGTTTTTCAAAATGATTCTCCAGCAGAAAACGTTTTGTTGGGCAAATTATCGACAAGTTTTGCCTGCGGCGCTAGCATGAAGTTATACGAATTGAGGAATATCACATTACTGTTGAGTTTTTTGATTTTTCCGTTGTTGTCATTGTGCGTTTTTATTTATATTGAGATTGTCAAGAATATACATTTTTCTTCAGTTGCGGGTCAAACATAAAAAGTGTTTTCCGAATCGTCTTTTGACAGCGCTATGATTATAAAGTTTAAGCCATAAATTGTCAATTTATGAGCTACCTGGAACCAGTTCTAAACTAGCATTTATAGACCAATTATTTTATGATGGAATATCACCATAAATTTTTTATAACTAACCAACCATATTCCATCTAACCAACATTTACACTTATTTGTAAGTGCTGAAACTACTTTTAGTTTCCGCACCAGAACAAATTGAAAAAAACTTAGAATACAGTTGTTCTGCTTCTGACAACTAATTCTCATAAACCGGTATACACTAGATCTATTGAGACTAGGAGATAAAAGAGTAAGGTTAAGATCGGTTTAAGACTAAGTGGTTGCATAGATCTATCCGGCCGAAAATAAGAAAACCTGACGAGCAGACGGTGCACCATATCTGAAATCTTTTATGAGTACAGTCAGTAGCACTTAACTCATCTGGTGCAATCAAAAGTCTCAAACAAGACCTTAAATAACTTAGATTTAGCAAAAATTAATTTTAGAACTAGACAATTGTAAAATTGCAAAAATGATAGACGGAATAGATAATTTAAAAGAAATGTCTCTACGTCTCAATAAATTTACTCTAAAATGTCAAACAATACCAGAAATACCAGGTATTGAAAGAAGACCAAGATCGTGGCGCGAAAGACAATCAGGAGTCGGACCACTCTGCTACATGATACTACGATGGAAACCGGAACAAACCTTTGTATTTAAAATACTTTATGCAGTATATTTAAACTTTCATTCTCTGACATGAAAATTGAAGTAATCCTTCAACAACTTTATTGGTGCCAATTATACTATCTATAAAATAACGACTGACCAAAAGAACTCAAGTCGTTCCCTGTAAAATCTGCAGTAAAACAAAAGTTTTAAATAAAAAATTTTTTAATACAAAAAACAAAAATTAGTTGTACAAAAATATTTGTTTGTTTCAAAAATTATCTGATTTTTCTAATCCCAGCTTCGTCACCTAAAACATAATAGCAATAATTCAAAAAATTAGTCTCATCAAAATATTAACCTCTAAACTTGCTTCATCTCAAATGCATTGTTGAATTAAAATTATCAAGGCTTATCCGTTTTTTAATACTCTATTTTTCTTTGGTAAAAAGATCATCAAGGCTTTCTTTGGATCTTTCATTTAAATTAAACCTAAAATTTAATTATTTTATTATTGATCATCAAGGCTTTTCTTTGATCAAACAGAACAACTTTGTTCTCCCTTCCAAACGACCTCAAACGTCGATTCACTACCCAACCCTTATAAACGTCCCAGGACTAATAGAAATTTTGAAAAAACTAACCATATTAATTAGGCTAAACAGTGAAGAACTTCGGTTACTCATCCTTCAGTTGAGCCCTTCTTTTTAGATGACCCTGACCCAGGACTAAACCCTTAACAATTTTTTAAATCAGAAAATAGTATCTAAGGATCTACTCGTGTTGTAAAAATACCTGAACCTTGTAGATTGACTTACTATTCTCCAACCCTCGATCACAAAATCACAACCCCTAGATAAGATTAGGAAGGAAATTCAAAGATCAAGTTTTTTTCACAAGAGAAAAAAATCATCCTCACGAATTGATTTACCCTCTCTCCAACCGGTCAACCATAACAATATATGCCCCAAAATAAGATAACCACACAAAAATCGTAAGGACTAACCGTTTAGGAAAATTAAAAACTCTTACCCTCAAATATTGCACCCATCATCCTAAACCTTATGTCAAGAGATAATCTAGGTAGCAAACAAACAGTCGTATTACAGAATTGTTCAATTAAAAATGAAAGATACGACAACATAGACAAACAATCGGAGATATTAGATCAAAAAGAAAAACAAGAAAAAAGACAATCATAACAAAACATAAATAAATTGTTAAAAGACAATTTTCAAAACGAAAAAACGCAGTCTCTGAATCAGCAACAAACACAATACAGGAACTTCAAGATTTAAAAGACTCAGTAAATCAAAATAACCCGATAGACAACCAAATAGATTTTCTAACTCAGAAGCCACAACACCATCATCAACAAAAAGAAAATGCAAAATAATAAAATTATATATTAGCAAACCAATACGTCTATATAATTGGAATCAACCAGCCAGACATATTGAATGTTACACACTAACAATTCTACAAAATAAAAAATGATCGAGTACAAGGAAAATTTCGATGATAACTCGATACTCCATTTTTCATAAAACCAAAAAATGATGTCTCCCGAGGACAAGTATAATTTTGTTACAATTTAATTGTAAATCTATCGAAAAAGGAAATAGCCCATGTAAACAAGAAATTTCTGAAGTTGAAATAGAACGACAAATCCTTGACCACTATCTCAAAGTCATATTATGGTATATTTACAATCAAAATTGCATCACCAAAACCAAATGACATAAATCACCCAATACAAACAGACGACATAGATCCATACTAGAATTAGTAGAAACACAAGGTGACTCACCATCTCAAACATCCCGACATACAGCTGTAAGACAAGAAAAAGGTAATTTATCAAAATTTTTATTTACAATCCGTGAGAGCCTCACTAATAATGATATATCACAAATTGTTGAACACGATCTGCAAAATATATTTTCCATAACATTAATCTTATATCACTAGTAAGAAAAAGTATTCGACCACAAAACTCAGACGACGAAACTGTACTGGCAGATGAAACAAATAATGTTTGGGACCCTGGATGGTCTCATCCATAATTTTTTAAAATATCTATTGATATATCAAGTCAATCAATTACCTCAGTTTCCTTCAATAAAGATTATGCTAGGATAACTCCACTTACTATTGATGCAACATCTATAAACTACAATTCATTGTTCACTGACAGAACAGGAAACAATACTTTAAATTCTACACTGTTTAATCAAGAAAATAAATGGAAAAAAAAATCTTACCCCAAGAAATAAAAACTCAGCATTTCTACAAACAATTTTAAAATCCAGAGTAAAACTTTTCTTAAATATTCACAAATAGACTATCAAACAATTAAACCAGTAACAACATCAAGACAAACAAATAAGCCGAAGACGTCAAATAGAAATAATTTCTCAGGTCATAACTATAATTTTTTCCAAAAATCCACAACAACAAAACCCCCCAATACTAGTCAAAATCAATCAGAATCAGAAAATCAAAATGTACCACAACAAATTTCTCAATCAGTGTTTTTTTATGATCAACTACGAGATACACTAGACCATAGCAGAAATTATCCATTTTTTCAACAAAATAAAACATGACAAACAAACACCATATTAGGAATCAACCACATTACTCGGAAGATGAAGAACACTATCATCAAAATCAACAACGATTCAATACAAGTCAGCAAACGTTAATTGGAACATTGATCAACCAGATCCTTTCTATCAAACAGATCTTTTCAAAACATATACACTAAACGAACAAACACGACAATCAAGACATCACCCATCGTCATACAATAATAACTTTCAATCACAAAACCCAGTAGGTACACAAAATTACCAACCAACTCAAACGCAAAATGAAATCCCAATACCAGTTTATCTACAACAACACGAATTAACGATTACCCAACTTACAAACTTTTCTCAAATACTAAATGTCGCAGATTCACTACAAATGAGTATGAGTCCATATCTTATGGGTGGATCCTCTATGTCTTCAAATAAGCCATTAATGGTATTTATAGGAACAGATATTGAATACTCAGTAGAAAATTTTTGAATGCAGTCACAGCCAATTTGACTTTGAATTAGGACCTGAACCAGAAAGTAAACCACTTCATCAAAATTGGATACATGGACCCACAGCTCTAATCCAAACCACACTTGATAATGATTTTCAGTTTGAGCTATACATAATAAATCAGATTGGAAAAGATTCAAACAAGAATTTTCAAAAAAGTTCGACTTTGAAAGAAACAAACAAACCAAAGAGTCTTATGCAAAAAAATTCGTAGAATACCAAACGAAACATTTGAACAACTTGCAGTAAGAATTTAAACGTTAGGAAGAAAATCATTTTCCCTTAAAACGCATGATTTTAACAACACAAAAATGACAGAAATTTAAACGATGACCCTTACACAACCAATACGGAAAAAAGCGATAAAGAAGAGAGCATCACAACCATCATCAATTCGAGAACCCAATATAGACTTCAGAAAGTAAGTAGATAAACTAGAACTAGCAAAAATCACTATAAAACTGGAAGAAACAGAAAATTCAGAGTTACAATATGTAAACAACATCCAAACTACTCCTACACAAATAAATCATAATCATGACGCTGATACTGAATTAGCTGAAAAAATTACTCAAATGTTAATTATCTACGAGAAAAACCCAAACTTTAAAGGCAAACCATCTTTCAAAAAATGGTGTAACTCTTGCCGTAGATATGGACATAGCCTTGCTGATTGTAGACAAAAATAACAAGATAATCAGAATAAACCACAAAAACATAGAGAACCAAATAAATCAATTCACCAAAACATGAAAAAATTGCAAAATTGACCAAACAAAAACATTCACAGTATCAATAGTTCAAGAAAACCACTTCCTGATAACTAAAATACCTCTAGACAACAATCACCCTACAAATATAACTAAATATAATTGAAATAAACAATCAATATCGAAACAACTATTCAAGATCAAATTCAAACAAAAATTTCTTCTTAAACTGTAACACAAATTGTTCAAACTCAAACGACCGAAATAGATATCACTCAGATGACCGTTCTAGCAATTCTTCGTACAATAGAAACAGAAACTATTCAAATAATAGGAACAGACACTATCAAAATAACAGATCAGGAAACTATTCAAACAATAGATCAAACTAAAATAAATATCACAATAGGTCACCTAACAATTCTCAGAATAGAAACTTGAATTATCAAAATCGACAAAGAAAATTTTCTCAGTCATCGCACAGAAATAATACACGAAATAAAATTCACAACAAAACTATAGAAGTAGTACACCTAAACATCAAAGACAATTTAACCAAGTACAATCAACTGAAGAAACTCAATCAGACCCTCCCGGTATTGATAACACAGAAAACGCCGAGTTACAACTAAATCAATAAAAATCGCGAATCCACAGACGATGAGAACGAAACAGAAAATACGTTTTCAATAAACATGCTTCAGATTGAAAACGAACACGAAACACCAAATAATCGAATACTACCAAAACAATAAAAACCTTTTCCAAAACTCTGATAATTTTCAAAAAAAAACAGACTAGACTGAACAAGAACTTAAAGGAAGTTCAAACACAAACAATATAAATGAGAATACACCAAATTAAATACAAATAACCAAAGAAAATATATGGACAATACTACTCCTTTTAGTAAGTCCAAAAGAAAAGATTTTCGATCACCAGACCTCGAAATTGATTTTTTAATAGACTTAGGAGCAGAATCAAATGTAATAATCATTCCCACATGGATTGAAATACAAACTTTACATCCAAAATTAATACCCTTTAAAACCTCAAGCAAATTAGCTACATCACAAAAATCAAGTTTAACTACTTTTGGAAAAATTCAAGAATTCCTTGTTCCCACTCAAACAATGGAGCAGAATAAACTTTTAACTAAACCTTTCAAACAAACATTCCATAAAACAGATATAAAACAAAATATCGTTGGAATACCATATATTACTAAATATATCCCCACTATTAATATTTTAAACAGCAAAGTACATCTAAAAGACAAATATACAAGAATGAAAAACGCATCACTCGCTTTTTTTCTAAGACTAAATAAACAACTATCATTTTTCGCCAAATTCTACTCTTTATATAACCAAGAACGAAAACACCTGAAACCGTTAGTAGGATATGTATATAACTTTTCATTATGTCAGTCCATCAAAACAACAAGGAACAGAACAAACAACGACTATAAATGTCAGACCTTGAATTTAAGCCAACTCATAAATTTTTCCGATTAACAATCTCATTCACCAAATACACGAAAAATACAAACTCAGATAAAATTTCATTACATGTATACGTTAATTTTTCATACAAAATAACATTACCTCTAGGACTTTTAGGTTATTGCGAAACAAATGCAACAAATTCTCCCACAATAGAAATAGCATATAGAGTGAACTATTTTTTGAAATTATTAGATATATGTCAATCAACAATTCTTAATGAAGAAGTATCCAATAATAGTTTAATAAGTGATAAAAAACGAATGACTATTTTATAAAAACACCCTATTTTAAACCAACATTTCAGAAATCAAAATATACCAATGAACAACAAAATTTCATCACAATGTTCAGTTTTCAACACTCTCAAATTACACAAAAAGGATTTGAACAACTAGCCGAACTACTACTAAAATACTTGATGGTTTACGCCACATCTAAACTTGATGTTGGAAAAGTAAATTTACCACTACACCTATCTCTGAAACTTTACGCAGTTTTCTGAAAAAAAAGAGGAAGTAAAGTTCCAATTCACTCACAAGATAAAGTCAATAGATTACTAGACACACTAGAACAAAGTTAAATTATTTCCTCAGTAAGAAAAGAAGAACAACCAAAAAGAAACACATTCATAAACCCCGTTATTATTTTGGCTAAAGCAGAATAGACGCAAGATACCTCAATTCCCTCATTGATGAATCTAAATGTAATTGGCCCTTACAACCAATTCAAATAATTTTCACAAAAACAAACGGAAAATACTTACAACAGCTGACATGAACAGTGCATACAGCCAAATGCCACGAGATGAACAATCACGGCGTTTAACGCAATTCGTTATTGGAAAGCACGAAATTAATAGATTTTCCTATGGACTCTCCACAGCAGCATTCTCAGAATTTATGAGAAAGACTTTTCGACCACACAGTAAAATTGTCATAACATAATTAGACGATGTTTTCATGCAATCATAGACAAAAACGAAATGTTTATTGTCCTAGATAAGTATCATCAAATACTACTTGAAGAAAACTTGAAAGAAGCCCCGGATAAATTATATTTTTTTTCTCATCTGTGTAAAATTCCCTCAATGTGTATACGCCAGTTTCAAAATTCGATTCCGGCACCCACACAAAATGGATTTGAAATAGAGAGAAAAAGCGCAAGGTCAATTATTTTTATTTCAAGGGAATATCAATGTAATGACATGGATCAACCAGATGCTGTTTTTCAATCACATATTTTTTAACCCGACATGAATTCATCAAGACCCCAACAAACACAACAAAATATCCTGCAAGAAAAAACATTGAACAACCAGATCATAACATACAATCGCAATACCAAATGAGCGTTCAAGGCTATCGAACCCATTCAATGAGAAAAAAAATTCCACTACCCTATCAATTACAGCAACATAAAATTACCAAAAAGAAAGTCACACCAAAACTAATCACAGCAGAGTCACTTCAAATGACAATGAATCCACACCTCATGGGTGGATCATTTAAAACATCAAACAAATCACTCATAGTTTTCACGCGACGAGATCCTGAAAATTCAGTAGAAAATTATTTAAACGCTGTCAAAATTAACATAATACTAAATATAGGGCAGGAACTTGTAAATACACCACTCCACCAAAATCGGATTCATAGACGTACAGCACTGATACAAACCACACTCGATAGTGCAGCCTAAATATGGTTTTCAGCCGGACTTAGTTTCTATGGGTAAGACTAAAAACCAAGTCCGACTGGACATTTTACACACGAAATTTCAAACATGTTCGACTCTGAAAAAAAAATCAAAGAGTTCAATGCAATGATTTTTGCAGAGTTCCGAATGAAACTTTCAAATAAATAGCTTCAAGAAATAGAAATTTCGGTACGAAAAGCATATTCGTTAAACAAACACGACTTTGCGAACATGATAAAGACAGAAATTCTTTTTATGCTTTTAAAAGCAGAGTCAAGGAAAATAGTGAAAAACGTTGCACCTCTATCATAAATTTGCAAAGCAGATATAAAATTTTGCAAATTCGTAGACAAAAAAAATCAAGCTGAAATCAGAATTAAACTGAAAGAAGCAGAACATTTAACATCACATTAGGTAAAACATTTTCAAAGATTTACGTCACACATATTTATAATTAATCACTCCGATGGTGACCTAGCAGAAAACCTCACTCAAATCCTGAATTTAAAAGAAAAGAACCGAAATTTTAAAGGAAAACCTTGTTTAAAAAATGGGGTAATTGTTGCAAAGATACGGTCAATGTATTGCTAATTGCAGACAAAAACAACAAGAAAATTCAAGTAGCCCGCAAAAAGAAAAAAAAAGCAAATCAATCTTTTTACCTCTACATGAGAAGAGACTGAATAAACTTTTAGATACTTGTTAGTCTACAATATTGAACGAAGAATTATCAATTAACAATATCTCGAATGAATCAAAACCAAACCCTGATTTTTTTTGCAAAAACCCCTTAATTCAATCATATATTTAGAATTTCAAAAAAAAACAATTGAATTTCACTCATTTCTAGCAAAGTTTGTTTTCAAAAACTCTCAATTAAGTCAAAGAGAGTATGAACAACCACCATATGTAAAAGTGAAATACCTTAATGTTTTTGCGAAATCAAAACTTGATGTCGGAATAAGACGTTCACCATTACGTCTTGCGCTCAAACCCGACGCAGTACTCAATAAACAACGAGCAAGTGAAGTTGGAATACATCTACAAGACCAATTGATTTCGTTATTACGCTCACGCCGCAACAATGGATAGCAAAAATTACCGTAACATTAACCCAGATCCAAATCAACCGCTCTATGCAATGTGCGACGCACCTAAATTTAAAATTGTCGCAGCACTTTTAACCGACCTACTTAAAAGATATCGGAACCTGGACCCTCTAATATGCCAAACGAAATCTGGGCATAAAGACAAATCTAGACCCGAAAAATCCGTTATCACCATTTGAGGAAACAAAACTTCCTTCAGAAACTTTCAAAGGTTAACAACACCACAAAAAACCAAAACATCGACATATTAGAAACTCATTTTACAGATACTAAAGTTCCCTGTCTACTACTAATACCTTATTTTAATAGCAATTGATACATTTATTATTTATATTTCTCAGAAATCATCATCCAAAATTAACCAAACAAATCACTACCCAAAACAACTTCAATTTGAACTAGAACTGTTCAGAAACCCTCATGTATCAAACAAGCAGGGCCTATACATTTGACAAATTAAACAAAAAATTGATTCAAAAGTTACAACCCGCTTTCAACTATTCATCAAAAACGGACAAAATTGATTACTATTAGATCCCAAAAATCTCATAAAAACAAGAATTAGCAACCTTATAACCAAAACTCCAAGCTTACCTTCAACAAAACCTCTTTCTACCCAATCCACTTGTCAAAAATCTTTAAACAATTCGACCTCTATGAATAAAAAAAAATTTGATCGCGCCTGCAGTTTTTCCTATCTTGATGAAGACCGCTTTCCTTAGTAAGAATCACAACCATAGAAAATCACAATCAGAAACAAAACAAGACATTTTCAAAGTGTTAGATATATACAATCAAGATTTGATTATGTGAAAATAAAAAAGCAGCTCCAGACATCACATTTTTTTCTTACCCGTGTAAAATTTTTAGGATTTATCATTGAAAGACAAACAATTACACCTCTAGAACCAAAAATGAATGCAAACTGAAAAAATCAACCATTTATGATTAAAAGAAAGAGAAACAAGAATTCCTCGGAATGTTAAGATTCTTAAGCAAATATGTTTATAAAAAGCAGCTTTATCTTAGAACTTTTTACAAAAAACTACGCCAACGAAACAATTTCGATTGGACACTACAAGATCAAAAACGTTTCAACGAAATGAGAACACAACTAAGCGATCAAATCTCAATTTTTGTCCCAGAACCAAATCAATCCCTTTAAGCAATGTGCTACGCATCTAAATTTGGAATTGGCGCAGCACTTCCAACCGACCAACTCAAAAATATCGGAAACTTGAACCTTTAATATGCTAGACGAAATCTTGGCATAAAAAAATATTAGGCCCGAAAAGGCCGCTATCGCCATTTGAGGAAACAAAACTTTACTCAGATAGTTTCAAAAGTTTAAAATCACCTCAAAAAAAACGAAAACATTGACAGATTAGAAATTCATTTTACAGATACTAAAATTCCATGTCTACCAATATAACCTAATTTTAATAGCAATCCACACATCACACTGCTTAAGTAAAAGATTACATATTGGATAAAAAAACGACGTATCTTAATTTTACGCAAAAATTCAACTTTCTAAAAGCTTAAATAAAGATTAAAGTCTTTTGCAATGACTGTCCCAGCTGTCAAATATAAAACTGTTTATCAAAGACAAATTGTAGAGAAACAAAACTTTGAAGGACATTGTTTAGAATAAAGCCACAGAAACTCAATCGATTTAAAAGGCCCTATATCACTATCCTCCTTTGGAAACTAATCTTATATGGTCATTGTGTACGCATTTACTCATTAACATCACAAAAAAAACTCTGTGCCACGCTGCAATGCTTAGTACTCACACAGAGGATTGTGTGAACATTGGATAGTAAAATTAGAATTACTGAAATCCTTTTTACTGACAACGGAACAGAAATCAATAATAATCAAATAAACACACTCTGTCATTTATATAAAATAAAAAACAAACCTAGATCCTCACATGCTACATAAACAAACTGACTAGTTGAAGGCGTCTACCTTTCATTACAAGATTACCTTGGATGTAAAATTAAAGGAAAAGATAAAAAAATATCCTGAACGGTCAACAGACGTAAAGTTGTTCTTTTCACTAGCATATAGCTCTCAATCTACAACAACTTTTGGATTATCACCTTTTGAAATGGTTTCCAACCAAAAACCGCTCAAACCCATAATGTTCACAGCCAACTCTTCACAAGGATATTGTCAAGCAATTAAAGATGCATTTTGTTACAACCTATTACTTTACACTCACGTTGAGGATCATTTTCAGTACATACAATATTTAAAATTTGCCTCTGGAACCCAATGGGAAAGATCTCTAAACAGAAATAAAACCACATGGACATTTAACAAAAAAATGCGAAAAATGACAAAACTTTCAATCCCAAACATCTTAACGTTTTTCACCAGTTTCAGGTCTCAAAACACAATTTGTTTTATTGATTCCAAATTTTACAAAACAAAAAAGAATTCTAAAGAAATTACAGCCTCCTAGCAAATGCCCAGATCAATTTTTAGAAAAACCCACTGAGGTATCATAAAAATTGATTGATCAAAACTATTTTATTATAATTGATTATACTCTCTTCCTGAAATACACATTGTTGGCATCTAAACAAAACGACGTCTCAAGAAAGTATTTATTCTAAAATACCGGATATTCCAAACATACCATCACAATCATCAAATAAAATAGCAAAAATGTCCCAGAAAAGCACTCTAAATTTC